>NC_089510.1:7518093-7525593 GCF_036850995.1 Saccopteryx leptura | reverse complement strand
TTCTAAAGGACCCAGGCGATGAGCCTGACCTAAAATTTTAGGTTGGTTGAAAGTGCTTTTCAAATTAGCTAATATAACTAAAAAGAGTGAATTCATTCTCCGTTGGTGAGGAACCAGAATCGTGTTCAATGATTAACAACTGTAGGAGACTGGGAAAGTCAACAAAGACCTGTGTGGCTGACTGTAAAATTTCCTCCGATAATTCAAAAACATTACTCAGAGATCTACCGAGAGATAGCTGGAACAAAAAAACACGAAAAACAAGTGGTGAGTAAGCAGACCTCTTGTGAAAAGTACACATAAAACTACCCACCCATCACCTCCACCAAAAGATTCCTATTAGAATGTAAGATTTATATTTAGAAAAAAAAAAAAAAAGCTTTAAGGACAATTTGGTCCTCAACGCCAAGTCCAGAGCCTGGCACACAGAGTAGGTGCTCAAGAAATATGTGTTGAGAGAATGAATAAATGAGGAACTACAGTAACTGCAAATGTTGAGATCTGATTCTTAAGTTTCTCAAGTTCACAGCATTTTATTTATATATTTTTTAAAATATATTTTAGGCCGGTAGCAGCCCCCGCACTGCCGGGCCCGGGTCTTCCCGGAGTCGGGTTGCTTGGGAATGCGGCCCAAAGCAGGTGGGAAACTCCATCTCAGGCTAAATACCCACACGAGACCGATCGTCAACAAGTACCGTAAGGGGAAGTGGGAAAGAACTTGGAAGAGACAGTTCAAGAAGGAGAAATGCGTAATCACCCATTATATTGTTTCTCTAACTGTAAAACAGGCTATTTTTCTCTGTTTCACAATAGAGAAATTTTCATTGGGAATACTAAAATGTACATGTTTGGGTTCTGACTACCCCCCCATACACACACACACACACACACACACACACACACACACACACACACACACACACACGGCCATACCACCACTCAGCCCCGTCCAGTTACAGAGTACCTGTTTCTCAATAAATGCCTACATAGTTTCGGGGAGGTCAGTTGCAAGAATTATCATCAGCAAACGAGCACACAATCCGGGGCCTCGAGTGTACACCAAGCAGCCTGAACGGTCACCTCGAACAATCCCAGCATGCACCAGGGCAGCTACCAAATGCCACTGGGCTTTGTGTTCCTGGGACCGGGACGCCCACAGAGCCATCCACCCTCCACCAGGGGATTTTCTTCACAAGTCTGTGTGAACCAATCGTAACCAGACTACAGGTGGAGGAGAAAGGACCCAAGGGGCAGTGTGCTCACCGCCACAGGCTCCCCCCAGCTTGGAGAAGTCACCCTGCAGACCCCAACCACCACAGGAGGGAGAGTGGTCTGCGATCCCGCTGTTTATCTACAGTCAGCGAGCTCAGCATGGTTTTTACACCTTTAGATAAGCGATACAAATTAAAAGGGTAACAATACTTTGTGATACCCCGCAGATTCAAATAAAGCTTCCCTGGAGCACCAGGCCACACCCACTCCTTTGGGTGCTGTCTGTGCCTGTGTTCTCACCACAGGAGCAGAGCTGAACCGTGGGGACACAGCCCACCTGCCGACGGGGCATTCCTCTGCCCCCTGGCACCAAATGCCCGCCGACCCTCGCCCGCCCCAGGAGACAGTTCATGTGCCCCTGGTAAATGTCACCTTCCGATCCAACCAGCTGCAGTCACTCACACGCTGTTTCCTCTTCTTTGATTATTGAAACTCCACGGCAAAGTATTGTTTTTGCCAGTCACTTAGAAAACAAAGATAAAAGTTTCCACAGAGGAAATAATAGCCTTCCTTTTCCAGGGCCCTGATCTGCCTGCCCGGCTTCCAGTGAAATTAGAGGCAAGGCTTCCCTCCCGGGTTTTGCCTGGGGCCTGGGTCTTTCACCTCGGCTGAATGCGGGACTCCAAAGATTCACTTTTAGGGGGAAGGCCTCAGGCAGGGTGATAAAACAACAAAAAACCGAACAGCTACATTAGCAGAAATGAATTTAACCTTGGGGGGGTGGGGGTAGATGCTTATTATCTAAAACTGAAAAGCATTTTTCTCTTAATCTGAGATGCTCTTTTTCTACTATCCCAGTATGAAAACTGGGAGTGTATGCTCCACAGCTCCTAAAAACTGAAAATTATAATGTTACAATGTCCGAACTTCCATTTTCAACTTGCCCAATTGCATACCTGCTCAGTGCTGCAGGAAGGTTACTAAGATGTGACCAGGTGTTCTGTGTGACTTCCTTCCCTTGCACTGGCTTCTCCTGGGGTACAAACCCCTGCCCTGGAACGCATAATATAGGAGAGCCCCATTCCCGGGGGGGGGGGCCTTCGGAAATAACCTTAGGGGCGTTTTATTCTTCACCTCCGTCCTAGCCCCTCCCCCAGCTGTTAGGCTGCTTCTCAAGGTACAAACGGCCCCTTTTCTTCGTTTTAATGGCACGTTTAGAGAAATCTAATGTTAGTTCAACACAGAGTCAACAGTCCCCGGCGCTGTATAAATAAAGGATTCTTTGAGTCGTAAATAGTAGTTGCTCAACAGAGTGGAAGCCTGGCCAAGAAGGACCCAGACGAGCA
Source organism: Saccopteryx leptura (assembly GCF_036850995.1). Lineage (NCBI taxonomy): Eukaryota > Metazoa > Chordata > Mammalia > Chiroptera > Emballonuridae > Saccopteryx > Saccopteryx leptura. The sequence continues at coordinate 7,523,035 of NC_089510.1, read as the reverse complement.
AAGCTCAGATGGCTTCTCCTGTCCCTTCCCAAAGAGCCGGGGGATGGGGACAGGACACCACAGGGCTGGAAGACACTGAGGTTGCCAACTCCCCAAACCAGCTGCCATCCGGCCACCGGTCACTCATCTGCCAAACATCCACGGATACAACACCCAGGGGGTTACGGGTGGCTCACAGGCCTAGACTCTGCCCTAACAAAACCACCAACGTGCAGCTACACTACGGGGGGGCACAGAACCCATAAACCTATGTGACCACACGTGCCAGTGGCTGAGGAACTCCAGCCCGCAGGTCGTGTTGCTGGAACAGGGTCACACCCATCGTTTGTGTATTGTCCACCGCTGCCCTGAGGCAGAGTCCAGTGGACGCAGAGGAGACCGGGCGGCCCACAGAGCAGAAACATCTCGCATCTGGCCCTGGTCAGGAGAGGCGCGCCCGCCCCCGAGGACGCCAGAGAGACCGCGTCCAGCTGGGGCCGTCCGAGGCGACCACATGAAAGAGCCGGCGTTCAGCCTGAACCTTGAAAACTGCCCGTCGTGTCAAAAGGCAGAAACGGGAATGGAACGTGGCGAGGACCAGGACGGCTAAGACGAGAGACGTCTGAGAAGTGGACCAACCGCGTCGGCATGGGGCCCCGAGCAGGGGGAGGGGCGCGGGCACTGCGGCCAGCAGCGTCGTCACCGCTGCGTCTGCCACTCACTGGCCAGCTCGCTGCCCTTCCCTCTCTCTGTCCTGACAGTGTGGCAGACCTCACCGGGGCCCAGCCAAAGCCAGGCTGCAACAAGAGAGTTCAAAAAGCTGTTTGCTCACTGAGAGAGGACTAGGTTTTCACATCACTGCCTGGACTTGCATTTAACCCCCGATCCTGGAAGACGTTCCTTACTTCCACTGGGCAAGGGAAGAAAACTCGGAGACCGACCTCAGGTCCCATACGGAGTCAGGGGCCAAGAGACCTTGGATTCTCTGCTCCATCTCACGACTGGGCTTAGGGAGACACTCGTGTTGGAGCGGCTGCCTGCCACCCGGCTGCACCTGACCCTAGAAATTCCAATAAACAGAACACCCAATAGGCCATGAACAGTTGGCTCAGCAGTAGAGCGTGAGCCCGGCGTGTGGAAGTCCCAGGTTCGATTCCCGGTCAGGGCACACAGGAGAAGCGCCCATCTGCTTCTCCACCCCTCCCCCTCTCCTTCCTCTCTGTCTCTCTCTCCCCCTCCCACAGCCAAGGCTCCATTGGAGCAAAGTTGGCCCAGGCGCTGAGGATGGCTCCAAGGCCTCTGACTCAGGCTCTGGTGCTAGAGTGGCTCTGGCCACAACGGAGCAACGCCCCAGATGGGCAGAGCATCACCCCCTGGTGGGCATGCCGGGTGGATCCCAGTCGGGTGCATGTGGGAGTCTGTCTCTCTGCCTTCCCTCTTCTCACTTCAGAAAACAAACAAACAAAACAAAACAAAACAAAAAAACACCACACCAAATAAATCATCCAACAGAAATGCTTTCTGGGGGACACATCCTTGCCAAACCCAAACTGGGGCCTGGTAGCTGCACCCGTTAAAGCTTGGTGCACCTCAAACACTAGATCAAAGGCTGAGAGCTTGGGGGAAGTTTCTTCTGCACGTCAAGGAGCTCTGGTCAACGTGCATGGTTCTGTTGCAACAGGCAGTGGGTCAATATTCAGAGGGATTAACTTGAATCCACTGCAGGCGAAAACAAAGCCCACCTACCAGTACATGCCTTTGCAGTTGGATCATCTTTTTCCTGCACTGGAAAACAATGAACTCTCCTATACCTCTGCACTGGCCGGCACACAAGACCCGGGGTGTGTGCGAGTCCCTCGGAAACCCTCATTCCCGGCTAATTAAGTAATATCTTCTCCGCAGGGAAGTGCCACAAAAGAGAGTCGAATACCTTGGGACACTGCGTGCTTCCCATGCAGGAGGGATCGGGCTGCAGCACGGACTTGCTCCGCAGGGTCGGGCACGACGAGCACATGAGCCCGGAGCCCGGAAGTCCCTCCCGCCATTCGTCATTCCCGGGGCCAGTTTCCACAGTCACCACGTTTGTACACAGTGCATGGTTTCTTTCTTCTTCTTTCTTTCTTTCCTTCTCTTTCAAGATTATATTGATTGATTTTAAAGAGAGGAGAGGAAGTGAAGAACAAGAAGTATTCACTTGAGTTATTCATTGCTTGCTTGTTGCTCATCATATGTGCCTTGACCGGGCGAGCCCAGGGTTTCGAACCGGTGACCACGGCATTCCCGGTCAAGGTTCTATCCATTGCGCCGCCACAGGCCAGGCATACGTGGTTTCTTCAACCATGGAAGCTGTCTCCTCTCCACCCCTTCCCCACCCACGCCTCTCCACGCACAGCCCACTTCCACGGATCTCTCAAACACTTCCGTCCTGCACCATTTTTCACGGTTTGTTCCTTGAACTGCCTGCCTTACACAAGCCCATCCACAGGGCTGCCGACCTCAGCTGTGTCCACGACAGTTACCATTAGAACAAGCAACGGTTCCAAAGCAGGGCTGAAAACCATTCGTGAAATATGTGATCCTTCCTCCTCCAAAGTAGGGGAGGGGAGGCTGGCCACGGAGCAGGGACAGTTTTAGGCTTTCAGGACCAGAGGAGGGACAACAGCTGCTCTCTGGGGTCCCTGTCCCAGTCACTCTGCGAATGTCCTGTCCTCCAGCATCCGCACCCCCTACCGTCTCCCAACACCCCGCCCCGGAGGCGGCCGACCTCAGGAGGCAGACCAGCAATAGGGACAGGCAGGAAGACAAAGCAGAATCAAGTGTGAAACCTGAACCTGGCGTTGGGACAGGCCCACGAAGCATGAGAAGTACATGTCAGCCAAGGTGAGTGCTCACCCCCGGCAGTGACGAGGAGGCGGTAGAGCGCCTGGAACCAAATATGAGCTGAGAATGAAGCCCCGCGGCTCAGGGGGGGAACCTGGTGGTTAGGGAAGAGAATCTGCAGTACGGGGCACATTCACCTCAATACGGCCAGTCTCTGCTCCCTGCAGGCCTTCTTGTAATTTGTCGATTTCATTCTCTATTACTTTTTTTTTTTTTTGAGAGGAAGAAAGACTCCCGCATACGCCCCAACCAGGATCAAAATGGCAACCCCCATCCTGGGCCGATGCTCAAATCAATCGAGCTATCCTCAGTGCCTGAGACTGATGCTCAAACCAGTCGAGCCACTGGCCACGGGGAGGAAAGAGGGAGAAGGAGAGAAAAAGAAGCAGATGGTCTCTTCTCCTACGTGCCCTGACCCAGGCTCGAACCCACGACCTTGGAGAGCCAGGCCGACGCTCTAACCACTAAGCCACCCAGCTAGGCCTCAAAGTATCACTCTTGAATAAAATATGTGCCAACATGTTCTGATCTACTTCAAAAAAACTCTTAAAGCTCAACTATGAAAACTGGGTTCAAAATAATTGAGTTCTACCGTTTTTAAAAGAGTTAAATCTCTGGCCCACTGAGTTCTAACACTGGCTATGCACAAAATTATACACCATCTTTAACATAAGTTCGCGAGCAGCTCATTGTTACAAACTTTAAAATAGTTCTAAAAAAGAGAAGGGATCCACCAACAAGAATGGCAGAATTGTTGAGAACGGTTGGCATGGCTGACCCGGGGTACGAGGGGGTTATTACACAGTCTCTCCCCTCTGATGTATAGTATTTCAACATTTCTATAATACAGGTGGCTTTTCTTTCTTTTAATCACTGTGAATATATTGCCCCGACCACGAATAAATCTCCCATGCCTAGTGTAAAGATGACTCAACTTGGCTGGAGAGGCTACTAAGTGACCGGTGCTGTTCTCAGCACTTTATACCCACCTGCTCCTCATGACACGCCTGCTTGGTTGGTGGGACCCACCCCAGCCTGAGGTCTGGGGAAACTGAGACCCAAAGGAACGAGGCCTCGGCTCCGGGCCAGGGAGACGGGGGAGGAAGAGCAGCCGGGCCGCGGAGGTGTCCGCTACACCATTGTTTGGTCCCTTTGTATAAATATTATTGCACTCGAGCACGTCTGTCTCATTGTCGCTTGCAGTATTTCAGTGCATCCTGTTTTTCTAGAAAAATGAATCAGCCTCTCTCTGTTTATCCGAGATAACAAAACCGGGGGGGAAGGGAGCAGGCCTGAGAACAATATTGGTCTGATGGAGGCCATCCTGGCTGTAAAAGGAAGCGCCCTGAGTCAATATCCTCAGCCAGAGACACCCCCCCCCTCGTAAAGCAAACCCGGAATATTCCAACGGGGCTCAGACGAGCAGAAACGCCCCCGGCGCTCTGGGGACCGGAATCCGGGCGGCCTGTGCGTCGCTCGCACGTCAGTCATCCCATAAACTCGCTCTCCCCCGACGGTGACGGTGTAGCTTTAAAAAACTTCCATAGGGTCTCTTTACCTTTCCCCGCCCCCACCCCTCCTTCTGCCCATCAGAACTCCACCCCACTTGGAACACACAGCCCCCCCCAGGAAACACCCTCCCCAGTGACCCCCCCCTCAGCCCCCCGCTGGGACCACGTGTCTCTTTCCTGGACCCTTCTCCTAGTGAAACCCCTGTCGTCTCCCTCCCCCCCCTTCCTAAAGCGCCTCCAGGATAGGTGGCCCCTTCCTCACCACCTATCAGGATAAGCACTTGGAGAGCTCTCTCTGAAACCCACCGCCAGTTCTGCAGGACCGAGGCGGGGCCACGGTTCACGCCCACGTCCCGCCAGCCCAGCAGAGGCTCAGCGTGGCCGGGGAAGGTGCCAGGGGGGCGAAAGGAGGACACCATGCTTTATAAGGTCCAGGCCCGAGATGAGTCGACTAAGGGGCTGAGGCTCTAACTTCAGCAAGGCAAGGCAAACCTGCGCGGGAAAACTGCTTTCGAAAAATCTAGCAAATGTCTCGTGTTGGACGTTTTCTATTGCTTCATTCCTTCATTCAA
>NC_089510.1:6628384-6865199 GCF_036850995.1 Saccopteryx leptura | reverse complement strand
CCCCCCATATACAGTGCTGGAGACTGCCTGGGGACTTCCTTAGGCTTTGGCCAGGCTACCGTGGGATCCCTTCACTGAGTCACCTGACTAGCCTTTCTTCCTTTAAGTGCCCGGGCACATTTCTGGTCTCTGAGGCTCTCTTTCTGAGATCTGCAGGATTTTGAGGTCACTCTCCAAAAAAAACGAGGCACAGCTTCCGTTTCTTGTGGGATCTCCAGAATCTTGGCTAGGTTATGTGTCATCTGTCCTTTGTGCTGCTTGGCCCGATGTCTTGGCATTTCAGGACCTTTCCCTAAGATCCACTTGGAGATTTACTCTGTGAAAATTCCCCTCCTTCATTGAGTGTCGTCTCTGTGTTCTTCAGAGTGAAGGAAGCAAACAAACAAGCTCTTCCAGCATCCTGTGTTCTTCCAGAATCTACTAGTTATGGCGTACACTGGGAGGTTTTTGTATTGAAGGCAGACTTTTGGAAATTCAAATACTTTATGTATCTTGCTTATGGCCAAGAGCTTTAAAACTCTATTTTGTGAGTCAACTATAAAACCTTTTTTTGAGATAGCTGTGAAAATTTGATAATGGACTATTAGAAGACACTAGGGATTGATTTATTATTAATTTTGTTGGATGTGAAAATATGCAAAGTTTTTAGAGAAGAAAGTGGAGGCTGTTATAGACAGGAATGGGAGGCAGGGGACAGATGATAAGGAGCCATACATACCGTTCTTTCATTTTGTGCTCACAGCAGCGAACAGGGGAGAGACACGATTAATTTGTGTACAGTGGGGGAGAATGAGAAAGAGTGTTTGGGATGGCAGGTGGTGGCTGGAGGAATGTTTTAGTCTTTCCCCACCATCAGCACCCATATTGAAATCGATCCGTGAACCCCATTGGTTCTCTTCATTTCATCACCTCCCCATATTCCAGGCCACCAACAGGACTTACCTGGACACACTGTTTCCTAATTATCACCTAAGCGGTCTTTCCCCTTCTGTTCCTGTTTCCTACCCATTCTCCACAGAACTGCCAGAATGCCTTTTGTAAAACCTAATTCAGATGGTCAATCTCCTGCTTAACACCTTCAGTGGCTTTCTACTGCACGTAGTGCAGGGGTCCCCAAACTACGGCCCGCGGGCCGCATGCAGCCCCCTGAGGCCATTTCTCCGCCCCCCCCCTGCACTTCCGGAAGGGGCATCTCTTTCATTGGTGGTCAGTGAGAGGAGCATAGTTCCCATTGAAATACTGGTCAGTTTGTTGATTTAAATTTACTTGTTCTTTATTTTAAATATTGTATTTGTTCCTGTTTTGTTTTTTTACTTTAAAATAAGATATGTGCAGTGTACGTAGGGATTTGTTCATAGTTTTTTTTATAGTCTGGCCCTCCAGCGGTCTGAGGGACAGTGAACTGGCCCCCTGTGTAAAAAGTTTGGGGACCCCTGACGTAGTGGAATGCAAACTCTGCCACAGGCCCTCGGTTTCTGTGTACTCGGCGGTCATCCACCTCCCACCCTCCGGGTGCCTCTCTTCTCTTCACACACCCATTCAACACACACCTCGCTCTCTGGTTCCCCTTGTCTTTTTTCAGTTACAAATGTTCATTTCTCAGAATACACTATCTACTGGGATAGCCTTGTTGTAACATTTTAATCAAACTAGTACAAACTGCACCCATACTTTTAAAGTGTGTGACAGAGACAGAGAGAGGGACAGATAGGGACAGACATACAGGAAGGGAGAGAGATGAGAAGGATCAATTCTTCGTTACGGCACCTTAGTTGCTCATTGATTGCTTTCTTATATGTGCCTTGACCTGGAGGTCTACAGCAGAGCAAGCGATCCCTTGCTCAAGCCAGCGACCTTGGGTCCAAGCTGGTGAGCCTTGCTCAAACCAGATGAGCCCGTGCTCAAGCTGTCAACCTTGGGGTTTTGAACCTGGGTCCTCCACATCCCAGTCTGACGCTTTATCCACTGCGCATCTGCCTGGTCAGGCTAAACTGTACCCGTTTTAAAAATTAAAAAAGGATGATTCAGTGAAAAAAGTGTTCAACAGCTAGATCTGGGATGTAAAATAGTGACAAGATGGACAAAATTGCTGACTTTAAATAGCAAATTTTTATCAATAGCTTAGTTCGATCTGGATTCTTTTACGATGGGACAGGAATGGTTATCACACATAGGTCTCAGGTCTCGCATTTTCACGTTTGGAATTTCATCTTTCAATCTAATAAGCACAGCTTTATTAATTTTACACTCAAATAGTTTTTAATCTGGGCGTTTTCTGGCATATATTTCAAGACCTTATTTAGAGTCTGCCAAAAATGGAACTCTATTGCCATATTTGCCTCCTAATACTTACAGAGGAGAGTAAAATAATTTAAAATAGTTTGAATGCCACCATCTTCATCTTCTGTTTAGTAAAACAAAGGAAAAAATTGCTGCCCAATTGATTTCTCATTCCACTACTGGTTCCTGTTTATAGATCACAAGAGGGAAGAAAATGAACAAATGCCTCTTGAAAAAATGGTTTCATAGACAACCACCAGGAAACAGCACGGCCAGTAGCTTCGGGTTCTGAGGGAGAACCGTGTGGAATGAAGAAAATAAACTGAAGAGAAAGGATGGGTGGCATCAGGAGGCCTCTGCAAGCTGATGGCAAGACAGAGCGAAACAGCCCTGGGGTTGCTCGATTCTGTAGTCACATACTAATAAGGAAGTCTCTGATACAGTCACCCATCTCCAAGGCAACCCAAGAATTCTCCCAAGTGCAGAAACCCTCCACCCAGCATAACTGAAATCAACCAACATCTGAACAAACAAGGGGTGAGAGAAAGGACATGTAACTGAACTTAAGCAAGCAGTGAAGTGGGGGATGGGATGAGGGCAAATACTCGGCTTCATAGCCAATATGGAGGTGTGTGTGTGTGTCTGTGTGGGGGGGTAGCCTTTAGCAACCTAACCAAGCAAGTATGGTGGGTGCTGGCAGCCTGTCAGCTTACGACCAGTTCCCCCACACCTCTGTCCTCCAAAAATCTAAACTGCAAGGATCCTGTTGGCTTGCGGTCCCCAACAGACAGCTTTCACACTCCGATGAGCAATGAGCGAAGTGTAAAATGGATCACTCTGTGAAGGGCCAGTGTCAATAGGGATCACATTCACAACTACATTTCCCCTTTGATATTGCAATTCTCTTTTGCAAGTTGGGGGGGGGCGGTAAAGAGATCATTGCCAGCATGAGAGCTCCTGGGGAGGGGGTGTGTGTGGGGAGGGTGTGTGCGGGGAGGGCGTGTGTGGGGAGGGGGTGTGTGCGGGGAGGGGGTGTGTGGGGGAGGGTGTGTGCGGGGAGGGGGTGTGTGCGGGGAGGGGCTGTGTGTGGGGTGTGTGCGGGGTTGTGTGGGGAGGGATGTGGGGAGGGGATGTGTGGGGAAGGGGTGTGTGCGGGGGTGTGTGGGGAGGGGGTGTGTGGGGGTGTGTGTGGGGAGGGGGCGTGTGTGTGGGGGTGTGTGGGGAGGGTGCGTGTGTGGGGAGGGGGTGTGTGTGTGGGGAGGGTGCGTGTGTGGGGAGGGGGTGTGTGTGTGGGGAGGGCGTGTGTGGGGAGGGCGTGTGTGTGGGGAGGGGGCGTGTGTGGGGAGGGTGTGTGTGTGTGGGAGGGCGTGTGTGGGGAGGGTGCGTGTGTGGGGAGGGAGGGTGCGTGTGTGGGGAGGGTGTGTGTGTGTGGGGAGGGTGTGTGTGGGGAGGGGGTGTGTGTGTGGGGAGGGCGTGTGTGGGGAGGGAGTGTGTTTGGGGAGGGGGCGTGTGTGGGGAGGGTGTGTGTGTGTGGGGAGGGCATGTGTGGGGAGGGCATGTGTGGGGAGGGTGTGTGTGGGGAGGGGGTGTGTGTGTGGGGAGGGCGTGTGTGGGGAGGGAGTGTGTTTGGGGAGGGGGCGTGTGTGGGGAGGGGGTGTGTGGGGGTGTGTGGGGAGGGGGTGTGTGGGGGTGTGTGTGGGAGGGGGTGTGGGGGGAGGGTGTGTGTGGGGAGGGGGCGTGGGGGAGGGGTGTGTGGGGAGGGTGTGTGTGTGTGGGGGCTTTCAACTCTCCTGCCGCTGCTGCACCAGCATAGAGACTGCTGAGTGGCGGAGCCCCCAGGCGGTGGGACGGGCCCTGCCAGCCTCCCCGCTGTGTCTGAGCTTAGGCTCCAAGGCCGAGAGGGAAGCAGGCTTCCCGCAGGGGCGGCTGGAGCCTAGAGGGAAACGGGGCGTGCGCCCACCGCTTTGAGCGATCAGCGACAGTCCACTGCGCTGTCCCCGCAGTGGATGGCTCCCTTCTACCAGCGAGAAACATTTTCCTTAAGAAAAAGAGAAGAAAAGATGGAGGCCCTGGCCAGTAGTCCACCCACCCTACACCAAGGTGGCAGGTTCGACCCGGGTCTGGGCACATACAAGAACCCACCCTGATGCATAAATAAGTGGGGCAGCAAATGGATGTCGCCCTCCTCCTCTAAAATCAACAACAAACACCTTAATAAAAAGTGCGTGTGAGAGGGGGAGGGAGGGGTGCTCCTTAAGCCCGAGTAAGGCTGGGTCTCTTCTGGACTCAGTGCCTCCCGGTCAGGCACCGGGGGTGAGGCTGTCTTGAAGGCACCGCACAGGGTCAACCGCAGGGAACGCCGTGACCCGGCGGGTAAGTGGCGGGGCTCAGCAGCGGGAGGCCCCGTTCCAGGGAACCACAGAGGAGAAAGCTAGAGGCGGGGCGGGGGCGGGGCCTGAGGACGGCGCTGAGGCTCCGGGCTTGCGGGGGACAGCGGCGGCACGGGGAGTCGTTTCCCCTCAGGTGGAGGCTGCGGGCATCAACCCCACAGGCGGCCACCGCGCGTCACCTGGCAGGGCTGCGTGACTTTCCCGCGCCTCCGCCTCGGAGGCGGGGAAGAACCCGGATGAAACCACCTCGGCCGCCGGGACCCCGCCCCCAGGCTTTGGCTCGCTGCGTGGGGCGGAGTCGCCCTTCCTCCTTCCGTACGCTGATTGGTTCGTCGTCGCAGGGCCCTCCTCGTGATTGGGCGTTCCCAGCGCCAGTCAGGAGGCGTCGGCGGTCTCTCAGACCGCGGCTGGAAGGAGACGGCGCCGACGTCTAGTGAGGCTGGCGGCATCTTAGCTGGCGGCCGCGCGCTCTTCCTGTGGCGCCTGGAGCGACGGCGTCCCCCGCTTCGCGGCTGCAGGCTCGGGAAGGAGGCGTAGCGAAGCGACGCGAGGACCATCCCGGGCGCCCGAGCGTCCCCCTCGTCACCCGCCGCGCGCCATGTCCTGGATATTCGAGAGGTGAAGGGGGCGGAGGCGGCGGCAGCGGCCGGGCGGTGTCCCCCGGGAACTTGACCTTCCTGGCGTCCCCTTCGCGGGTCCCGTGCGGCGTGTGCAGCAGGGGCTCGTTTTGCCGGTGGCGGCTGCCGTCCCCGCGGGGGGGAAACGAATGCGCCGCCGTGGCCGGCGAGGGGCGGCTCCGCGGGGAAACCTCGGTCCCGGCGGGCAGGGCAGGGCCTCGGCCTGGGGCTGTCCCTCCGCAGCCGGGGACCTGGACCTCGTACGGCGGAACACCCAGTCAGCAGGACGGGGACCGCGGTGCATGCGACACCGGGGCGGACCGCCCCGGCCCCTGGGTGGCTCCCGGGTCGCGAGCCCGGACGGACGTGCACACGCATGTGTGCAGCGGACCGCAGAGAGGCCTGCGCGACCCGCGAGGCCGGCGCGGGGGGGTCGGGGCGCGGATCCGGTGTGAGGGAGCGGGGAGCCGGCCTGGAACCCCGCAGCCGACCGCCCCGTTCCCTTCCGGCAGATCCGAATGGCTCCGCCCGCGCGTCCCTGCAACCGCCGATCCTCGAAGGGACTGCGGGTATCCGTCCTCGGCCCCGGGGAGCGGGAGGCGGCCGGCCGGCCCCCCGGGGTGGCCTGGCTGGGAGGCCTGCGTGGAAGAAGGGTTCTGCCGGGAAGGGGCGGGTGCTGGGCGGACGGTCGGAACCGCGAGACGCTGCTTCCCTCGAGACGCAGCGAGGGCAGACTTGCGAGGCGCTCCTTTCAGTCTCCGTGGAGAGGTTGACGTAGGGACAGTTCCGGCATCCCGTCCATTTTCACTGAGTCGGGCCCCCGAGGAAAGCGGTTTGTGGGTGCGGGTTGAGCTGCTCATTCTCGAATGCGCGTGGGTGGAAGAGGCGTCACTGAGCAGGTGGGGTTCCGGGCGCGGGCCCCCGCTCGCTGCCATCTCCGCCTTCATTAGATAGCGGGACGGACACTGCCTTCATCTGACACACCAGTTCCCGCGGCGGATGTCATTTGTTGGAATAACGGTGGGAGAAAACAAGGCGTGAAAATAGGGTATGGTCTTGGAGATGTGCTTGGTTAAGTTTTCTTTTCCCTCCGCCTGTTTTTTTCCTTTTTCCCCCCCAACAGAGATCCTGTTTGGAAGTACTTGCAGACGGTACAGCCTGGTGGAATCCATGGACATTTTCCACGGCTCTCATATCCCACTTTTCTACCCCGTTTTGAATCCCAAGATATTATTCCTCCAGATGACTTCCTCACTAGTGACGAAGAGCTAGACTCAGTGTTATTTGGAACTTTGAGAGGTCATGTGGTTGGACTAAGCTTTTACACAGGAGTAGTGAGTATAACCTTAGATATTAAGTTAAAATGTGATTTATGGTATTAATCTACTAGAAAATAAGAATTAGAAGGTGATATATGTATTTAATTTTTTTTTTCTTCAAGTCATTGGAATATACCTGGCTAAGAGATAAATATCTGACTGTATTCTTTCACATTTATACCATACTTATACAAAACGCTTTTTTTTGTATAGTCTCATTTAATCAAAATATTGACCCTGAGAATAGGGCCTTTCTTACCCCTTTCTGTAATTGAAGAAGTGAAACTCAGGAAGGTTAAATGATTTGCCCAAAAAGCACAAATACTGTGTTGTACGTTTGCAGAAGGACTTCATACTCAGTCCATTGCCTTTCTTCTGCCCCTCAGCACTTTTCTACACCTTGATATTTTTAATTTAGGGAGATCAACTCATCCTAGATAAGGGAATTGTCTGTCTTTAGGTCCTTTTTCTTTCTGTAGTAAGACTCTCCCAATTTTTTTATACTTTTTTTTTTTTTTTAGTGAGAGGAGGGGAGATAGACTCCAGCATGCACCCCAGCTGGGATCTACCCAGCAACCCCTGTCTGGGGCCGATGCTTGAATCAACTGAGCTATCCTCAGTGCCGGGCTGGGGCCTGTGCTCCAACCAGTCTAGCCATTATTGGCTGTAGGAGGGGAAGAGGGAGAGAAGGAGGATGAGGATGGGAGAGAAGCAGATGGTTGCTTCTCCTGTGTGCCCTGACCAGGAATCGAAACTGGGATGCCAAATGCCAGACTGGTGCTCTATCCACTGAGCCAACCGGCCAGGGCCCCAATTTTTCTTTCTCTATATTTATCTGTTCTCTGCAGTGTGTGTGTGTGTGTGTGTGTGTGTGTGTGTGTGTGTATATGTGTGTGTGTGTGAGAGAGAGAGAGAGACATAGAGAATATATGACTTTCTCTGGTCAGTAGTTGTCTTTGTTGTGATTGTCTAGACTACATCTGTGTTATCTGGATGATATACTTCTAATTTTATTTTTTTAATTGATTGTGAAAAGTTTTAAACATGCATAAAAGTAAAATAATACAATAAACTCTAGATACCTATGATTCAGATTTAATAGTTATCAAGATTTTTGCATGTTTGTTTCATCCTTCTTTTTGATGTGTCCTTGTATACCAAAATTCTATTACTTTACATCTATAACAAAATTAAGAACTTCTTATACTTGTTTAAAAATGTACTTCTATAGTTCATTTTTTTCAATTGAGATAGAGATAGGAGGGGGAGAGATGAGAAACATCAACTCATAGTTGAGACACCTTAGTTGTTCATTGATTGTTTCTCATATGCCTTGATATTTTTCATCAAATTTAGAAAGTTTTCAACTATTCTTCAAATATTCTTTATTTTTTCTCTTTTTTTTCTTTCCCTTACGAATATGCTGGTCCCAAAGGTCTCAAAGCCTCTTTATGTTTTTTACATTCTTTTTTTCTTTTTTCTAATTTTTATTTATTTATTTATTTATTTTTACAGAGTCAGAGAGAGAGTCAGAGAGAGGGATAGACAGGGATAGACAGACCGGAACGGAGAGAGATGAGAAGCATCAATCATTAGTTTTTCATTGCGCATTGCAACACCTTAGTTGTTCATTGATTGCTCTCTCATACGTGCCTTGACCGCGGGCCTTCAGCAGACCGAGTAACCCCTTGCTGGAGCCAGCGACCTTGGGTTCAAGCTGGTGGGCTTTTGCTCAAACCAGATGAGCCCGCACTCAAGCTGGCGACCTCGGGGTCTCGAACCCGGGTCCTCTGCATCCCAGTCTGACGCTCTATCCACTGCGCCACCGCCTGGTCAGGCACATTCTTTTTTCTTTATATTCCTTAGACCCTATAACTGTTCTTCAATCTATGTACATATATCCCCTATTCCCAAAGTATAGCATTTCTAGGAAACTTTGTAAACTGAAAGGGGTTAAAGCAAACTAGCAACAATCATTAATTTATATGGGAAAATTTTTGAGCTTTTCCAAATCCTACATATGCATAATGTTTATTTCCTTTACTGTGATCAAAATGCATAACTACATCCAACTTGACACTGAATGTAACACTCTTACAAGCCCTTAGGCTTCTCTGATAAAACTTAGAACCCCCCTTGCTAATGATGCCACAGGTGCTCACAGACACAGTTCCGAGCTCTGGCGGCTTGCCGCAGAGATGCTGAGTGTAGTTCCCTGGGGAAGTAACTTGGTTGTACCCCTCTTGCAGCTCCGGGTGCACTCTGCCTTATAACAGCTCACTGCAGAACAACGCTATTTTGCTTTTAGCCTTTGTTTTCGTGAAAGCGAGAGTCCTCTTCAGGAATCTTTGAGTTAGAAACAGGCCCAGGACTAACATGTAGGTCTTGAAGGTGAAGCAGTGTCAACTTAAACTTGAGAAAGGTGCGGATACCTTCCCTTTCTGTTGACCTGTCTTCAGCTTCGGTCTTTCTTCTGCCTGCTCATATCTGCTGGTGACCTCTTGAGTGAATTTCACTTTGGTTGTTGTACTTTTGACATCAGAATTTCCATTTGGGGAGGTAGTTCTCATGCTTTCCATTAGTTCTCCCCCCTCCTTTATTCTTTTTTTAAAAATTTTTTTATTTTTTTTTATTTTTTACAGAGACAGAAAGTGAGTCCGAGAGAGAGATAGACAAGGACAGACAGACAGGAACGGAGAGAGATGAGAAGCATCAATCATTAGTTTTTCATTGCGTGTTGCAACACCTTAGTTGTTCATTGATTGCTTTCTCATATGTGCCTTGACCGTGGGCCTTCAGCAGACCGAGTAGCCCCTTGCTGGAGCCAGTGACCTTGGGTTCAAGCTGGTGGGCTTTTGCTCAAACCAGATGAACCTGCGTTCAAGCTGGCGACCTCGGGGTCTCGAACCTGGGTCCTCTGCATCCCAGTCCGACGCTCTATCCACTGCGCCACCTCCTGGTCAGGCCCCCCTCCCCCCACCCCTTTATTCTTTAAACATGGTTTGCTCTACAGGTCTTTGAAGATATTTAAAATAAAAAAAAAAAAAAACATTTTTCTAGTAGGTCACATATGTGTTTTTCCCGAGGAACAGTTTTTGCACTGCGTGAGCTCAGAGGTCACATAAAAACAGCTCTGCAGGCGGGGGTCTTTTGGAGAACCATCCTGCAGGTCAAGTGGGCCAGTTGTCTGGGAGTGAGTCTCGAGAGATTCGGCTCCCTCGTGCGCTCTGTCACTGCGCAGTGCCACCAGGGATCCTGAAGGCTGTTCTCTCTAAAGGCTGTTGTGCAGCGGAGAGCCGGAGGCTGGGCTGAGGCTCCGACGAGTCCACTGTTTTTCTTGAGTTAATATTCCCCTTGTTTCTGCAATCCTTTTGCTAGTGTTCAGAGTTCTGAGTTCTGGAAGAACTGGTTCTGACAAGTTTTTTTTGTTTTTGTTTTTGGTTCTGACAAGTTTTGCCAGTTTTTTCTTTGTTTTTATGGAGGAGAGAGTTTTTGGAAGTCCTTACTCATCCATTTTCAATAATGTCGCCCTCAGGTAATTTTTAATCAATTGAAATCAGAATGGCCTGAGTTGACATCTGCTTCCATTTTCCTTATTCCAGTTTTGTTCTTACTGTGATTAATGCCTTTCCTCCCTCTAAAAGTTTTAGAGCCTGATGAATTCAGGCTTAGGAACCAGCCTGCCTGGATTCAAATCCTAGCTCTGCTACTTCTGGCTTTATGACCTTGGGCAAGTTACTTTTCTGTGCTTTACTGTGTGCATCTGTGGAGAAAATAAGCAATACCTACCAAGTCAGTCTTTGTAATGTGCTTAGAACAATGTTTGGCAGCATTCAATAAAGATTACTTGTTTTCAGAAGTTCCGGTGTTGAAAATTTTAGAGAGTGTGAAATCTGTTTAGTTTTAATTGTGTTTCTTAGATACCAAAAATTTGTTATTTCCAATGAATATAAGTTAGAAAATATTATGAAAGAATCATTAAAATTTATTCTTTAATATTTCTGTAGAATAATGAGTCCCAAGAAAATGTATATTTCTTTCGTAGTGTTACTCAGTAGACATTAAAAAAAAGACTGGAAATTCCAGATGAAGTATGATGAAGAAAGTTATTGCTCTGTATTCATTGTTTATAACATCTGTTTGTTGTTTTTGTTAGGTCAATAATAATGAGATGGTTGCGTTACAACGAGACCCCAATAACGCCTATGATAAGAATGCAATTAAAGTAAACAATGTGAATGGAAATCAGGTTGGCCATATAAATAGAGACCTTGCGGCAGCTGTTGCCTATATCATGGACAACAAATTGGCACAAGTGGAAGGGTAATGTACCTCAGAGTTTAATAAGGTTGAGTCTTTATAGTTGCCCTGACAACTTATATCATTATACTTTTAGTACATGTTTAATAAATGTCTCAATTCTCCTCTCATCTACCTCCACTACCCTAGCTATTTTCTTACTTTCCTATTGAATTATTGCCTTGGAAAAAGGTAGACCTTTGGTGTATATATTAGGAAGTTTACACTGTCTCCAAAGTTTCATATATTTATATTTACTTATTTTTATTTTATTAAATGAGAGGTGGGGAGGCAGAGAGACAGACTCCTGCATATGCCCTTACTGGGATCCACAAGGTAAGCTCCCTGCTGGGCAGTGCTCTGCCCATCTGGGGCAGCAGCTCCTTTGCTCAGCAACTGAGCTATCAGTGCCTGAGATGAGACCATGGTGCCGTCCTCAGTGCTTGGGGCCAACTTGCTCAAACCATTTGAGCCATGGCTGCAGGAGAAGAATAGAGAGAGAGAGAGGAGGGGGAGGGGTGGAGAAGCAGATGGTCGCTTCTCCTGTGTGCCCTGACCGGGAATCAAACCTGGGACATCCACACGCAGGGCCAGTGCTCTGTCACTGAGCCAACCAGCCAGGGCCTCCAAAACTGTTAGTGAATAGATTTGGGCATTTGGAAGGGTTAGTGCAAATCAGAGCTTGTAAAACTGGTAGCCTGTGATCTGATGTAAGTGAGCTTAATTTTGCTTACACAGCGTTTAAAGTTTTTTCATTTTTTTTCCAATATATATTAATATGTGGATACTTTACATTTTATACATGTTATTTTTTTCCTAAAGATAAAAATGTTTGCACATGACATTAGTCGACTGCTGCTGAGCAGCGGCTGTGACTTATCCATGGTGGCCCGCCTGTTCTATCCCCTCTTCCTTGGAGCTCATCTCCTCAGTTACCTTCTACCTTTCTTCTTCTAGGCATCTGTTTGTGATCTTGATTTAAGTGTGCATGTTTAGGATGTGAAGTGGTGAGTGGAAGAGAAAGGCTCAGCAATGTCTTCTCAGTTATGTCCTTGTTTTCTTCTTTCTCAGTTCATCGGGTATTTCAAATACTGAGAATAAACTTACGGTGGATCCTGGTTCAGAAATCATTCTTGCAAATCATTTCCCATTCTCAAGGTTTCTATGCTCTGGTTCTATTAATGAAATCTCTATCTTCTCAATTAAGCTTATATTTTACTTATCTTACGGTCTTGATTCTCGGCTATGCCTGTTTTCAAACACTGCTTTATCCCGTCTTCTCAGTTTCTCCTGGCATTCTGTTTGTGAAAACCATCTTTTTCTTCTGATTGCTGTTGATCCTATTCCCTGTCGTTTTTCTTGCTGTCTAGTCTGCCCAACTAGTTCCTCCCTGTTTTATTTCATGCAGAATTTGAATGTGCCACTTAGAATATTTAATAGATAATGGGAGTAAAAAGTGATAACGTTCAATTTCTCACTTTTTTATTCTTAAATTCAATAGGGTAGTTCCTTCTGGTGCTAACAATTTATTTACCATGCCTCTGCATATGACTTTTTGGGGAAAAGAAGAAAATAGAAAAGTGGTTTTAGACCGGTTGAAGAAACACGGATTTAAATTGGGTCCACCAAAAAGTAAGTTTAGGGTTTAATCTACTAATATTTTGATATTATAATAATGTAGGAATTGTGAACATTTATTTTCCTAAGTAATATTTTATGTTCATTTGGCTAAAGCAGTTTGTGCTGAAGGTTGTATGTTATAACTTTTTTTTTTTTTGTATTTTTCTGAAGTTGGAAACGGAGGCAGTCAGACAGACTCCTGCATGCGCCCGACCGGGATCCACCCGGCATGCCCACCAGGGGGCGATGCTCTGCCCATCTGGGGCATCGCTCTGTTGCAACCAGAGCCATTCTGGCTCCTGAGGCAGAGGCCATAGAGCCGTCCTCAGCGCCCGGGCCATCTTTGCTCCAATGGAGCCTCGGCTGCGGGAGGGGAAGAGAGAGACAGAGAGGAAGGAGAGGGGGAGGGGTGGAGAAGCAGATGGGCGCCTCTCCTGTGTGCCCCTGCCGGGAATCGAACCTGGGACTCCCGCACGCTCTACCATTGAGCCAACCAGCCAGGGCCTGTTATAACTTTTATTGGAGTCTTTTTTCTGTTTTATTTTAAGTGAGAGGAGAGGAGATACGTGAGACAGACTCCCACATGTGCCCCAACCAGATCCACCCAGCAACCCGTCTAGGGTTGATACCTGAATCAACCAAGCTATCCTCAGCACCTGGGGCCAACACTTGGGCTACCGATCCACTGTCTGTGGGAGGGGAAGGGAGAGAGAAGTGGAAGAGGAAGGGGTAGAGAAGTGGATGGTTGCTTCTCATGTGTGCCCTGCCTGGGAAACGAACCTGGGATTTTGCACACCGGGCAATGCTCTATCCGTGGACAGAGCTTTTTTTGGAGTCTTTTTAAGAAAATTTTGCGTATTTTCTATACACGCATGCACACACACAGACGGAAGTCCTTTAGGCTCCTCTAAATTCCTCTAATGATAATATCTGGAAATCTTGATTATAAATGTTCTCTTTGACAAATTATAGACAAGAATCTCACAATAGGGAATGAAAAAACATTATTTGTTAGGCAAATGTTTGTTCAAATAATGTGCAATTATTTCAATAGTATGCTTTTTGAATGAAAGGAGTTAGCTTTTAAAAAACTTAAAAATAATTTCTAATGGAGCTTATTTGACAAGTTTTAAAAGCTATTTACTAAAAGGTAGTCTATTTTATGTGGTGATCGTATTTTCCTTTTGCGAGTGACAGCTTTCGGATTCAGTCTGGAAAGTGGCTGGGGCTCCGGAAGGGCAGGGCCGAGCTGTAGCACACCCGTCCACGCTGCGGTGCTGCTGACCACCGAGCAGGTGGGCTTTCTCTTACTTGGTGGTGAAACGAGTAAGATACATGTGCATGTGCTGGCATCAGTGACATTCAGATACACTGTTATGATGTGGGGAGTAAATAGAATGTATATTGCAAACATACATGCACTGAAACACACACATTGCTCTATGTGCATGGGATGTTTAATATGTTTTGATGTTTTTGTATTGTTTTAAAGTTTTAGAACGTGCAAATTATTTTTAAAAAAATCAAAGTTTGAAACGTTCCTTCTGTTAGGTTGAAAATGCAGTGCTAAAAGAATTAATTCCAGTTCTTTGGCATCACTCTAATTCTTAACTTTGTCTAATTTGCAATCCAGGAGACTGTTAGGCTGAATTAGTTTGAAGAAAAAAAAGGATATAAAAAACAATAATGCAGATCAATCTAGAAATAACATCAAACACTTTTTTTTTTTGTCTCTACTATCGGTGTTAGCCTTTTTATTGTCTAACTGTAATTATTGTATCTTCCCTGCTCATTGTTAGAAGGGCTTGAGCCCTATCTGGTGAGTAAGCCCCAGGTCACCTCTCCTAACTTTAGATTTGACTTGCTTTCTTCCAAGCTATTGCTGTGTGTTCATGTGCTAATTTACACAAGTAATTGTAAGGCATATATGTTGCTATAAAACTTGACTAGATCAATTTAGCAACTAACTAAAGAACCAACCAACTAAATTATTAGCCTAAGACTGCAACCATCCTAATGCTTGATAGCACACAGCACTTTTTTTTCCACTGCAGTAATAATAATAAATAGTCATTGACTGAAAAGAAGTCAGTTGTACCTACTAGGATCTACCGGAATGGTTTGACTACAGCTACGTAGTGGAATCACATTTCAATGGCAGAAGGAAACTTAGAGACACTCTAAATCTCTCATTCCTTTCGTTTGACAGGAGTGAGATACAGGGCCGTAAACATTCAGTGTCTTGCCCAGAGTTACATGAAGGTGTACCTGTGACAGGACTGTGACCGAGGCTCAGGAGTCACAACTCGGTTCTGTGTTGCTCTGACTAGCGCAGTGACCTCTTCCATCTGAAGCATTCCCATTCTGCCCGCAGTGAGCAGTGTAGCATCTTTAACAACCCATGGACCTTTTGTTATTCAGCTCTTCAAGTTAATGAAATGATGTGAACTCTTGAGTTAAGTGTAATTACTATTGGAATTGGTTTATTTCATAGTTTTCTTGTTATTTGTTGTAGCTTAAAACAGAATTTGACAAATTGTTTGAAGATTTAAAAGAAGATGATAAAACTCAGGAAATGGAACCAGCTGAGGTACTGAGCCAATATTTTCTATCTAAGACTATTTGGAATTTAAAAATATGCTGTTAATCTATACATTTTTATCACAAGGTCAGCAGTTGTCCAGATTCTTTGTGGGGGGGAAAGAGAGGGCTTATTGTACCTCTGTTTATGGCGTTCCTTTTGTTTATAGGCTGTTGAAACACCATTGCTGCCACATCAGAAACAGGCGCTGGCCTGGATGACCTCTCGGGAGAACAGCACAGAGCTCCCTCCGTTCTGGGAGCAGCGGAATGATCTGTACTATAACACAGTGACAAACTTTTCTGAGAAGGATCGACCAGAAAATGTTCATGGAGGAATTTTAGCTGATGATATGGGTTTGGTAATTATTTTTCTTCTTGAGTCAATAAACTTTTCTCTTGTGATTATGATTTTCTGTAGAAAGTAATTTTGATGTAGATAGAGATAGGAATATGTTGTTGCCATTTTGGGACTAGATTTCACTTTCAGTGTAGAACCTAGTTTTCCTTACGGTTTCACTTAGGATAATGGTAAGCTTTTTTATTTTTTTGGTTTAGTTAAGGTACAATTAAAATAGTGTAATGATATAAGCATGTGTTCCTCAATTTTTTTTGTGAGGAGAGACAACGTTATATAAAGACATTTATAGTATATCACATGTGATACACAGAGTATTAAATGTACATTTATGATTCCTTACACCAGCAATTTTTATAATTTTGGGTTTCAGGAATTCTTAAAAATTATTGAGCGTAGAGAGCTTTTGTTTCTGTGGTTTATAGCTATTGCTGTGTATATAAGAACTTAAAAATCATGTTTCTGTGTTGCTAATTATAAATTTAGCTATGGAAAATGATGAAAAGTTGCATGTTTTCATTTAAATAAAACATACAAGATATATCATGTTCTTTATACTTTGTAGGTAAGTCATAGCTTTCAAATGTTAGAATTATCTTTAAATGAAATTTAATAAAATGATCACCTCATGTGTATACTAGAATTACTAATAATTTTAAATTAGCTTTGAATGTATAGCTAGTAAAAGTTGTAGTTTAATGATAAAGTTATTAGTTTAAGGTTTAATGTAAAATGTTAGAGCAGCTGTCATTCAATAAAATGACATTTCCCAGACATGTTTATAGTGTTTTATGAAAGTAAATCATTTTTAATTTTTATAGTACAGTGTGGGAAAGTATTTAACTTAACGAAAGACTTCATTAATGCATATTTTATTTAATGTAATAGTATACTTCTGTGGCTTTAAATGCTATTTAATATACTGCTCACAAAAATTAGAGGATATTTAATAGCTTCATAGTCATTTTGAAATATCCCCTCATTTTTGTGAGCAATATATTTGCATAATTGATTTTAAAATTGGTTTCAGATGTTCTCTGGTCAACTGGGTTTCAGCATCTGACCATTTGTCTTTTTTAAATGTTTTAAAGGGCAAAACTCTTACAGCCATTGCAGTAATTCTTACCAACTTCTATGATGGCAAACCTCTTCCTGTTGCAAGAATTAAAAAAAGTCAACTAAAGAAGGTAAAGTATTCTCTCTCTCCCTCTCCCCATCTCTCCCTCCCCCACTCCTCTTCTCCCCCCTCCCCTTCTCTTCCACTCTTTCTTTCCCCTTCCCCTCACCCCTCTACATCCACCCCCCCCCCCCACGTCATGGCTCAATTGGCTTTTCACTTAATGCAAAGCCCTTTGCTCCAGAATAAAGTAAACATTGAAATACAGTGGTCTTCATTACGTAGTGTAAAGCAATGTAAAATAGGGTGCACTTTAAGCTTATTTCAAACTGACTGCAGTACCATGTAAGAAATATACTTTTCCATCCAGGAATGCAATATTAACGATGAATCTATGAAACTTGGAGGAGGCAATACCTGTGAAAAGACAGATGGATTAAACAAAGGTAAACTTTAATTTTGATTATGACTATGTTGTATTGGAATTTTTCTAATTTAATTATGTAATTCCAGGTCTGGCTTTGTACTAAATAAACACTTCAGATCTCTTTTTCTAAAGCATTTCATGTGGGCTGCTGGTCAGGAACAGTTCCATCAAGGAGGTGATGAGAACTTGGGTGGTTGTGCACCAGGCACAGAAGCTAGGAAGAG
The DNA here is from genome assembly GCF_036850995.1 of Saccopteryx leptura. NCBI lineage: Eukaryota > Metazoa > Chordata > Mammalia > Chiroptera > Emballonuridae > Saccopteryx > Saccopteryx leptura. The sequence continues at coordinate 6,847,968 of NC_089510.1, read as the reverse complement.
CATTTTTGGTTGAGAAAAATATCCTGTGAAAGGCAGTAAAAGAGCGAAGCACAAACCCGGACTGTAAAGCATGTTCTGTTCGGGACCTCAGAGTAGTTATGGGGTTTATAATGTCATGTGCATGGATAGCAGGGGTCCGAAAAGAAAGTGAGGTTAGCAACACACTCTGAAGTCAGAGGCAAAATATGGCAGATGCATGGCTGTATTTAGTAATCACTTCACAAAATTAATTTCTGCAGTTTGATTAGAGCTGAACAGATGGAAAATATATACATATTTTTTGTGATAGAGATGGAGGGACAGATAGGGACAGACTGACAGGAAGGTGGGGGAGATGAGAATTATCAATTCTTTGTTGCGGCACCTTAGTTGTTCATTGATTACTTTCTGATATGTGACTTGACAGGGGGCTTCAGCAGACAGAGTGACCTCGTGCTCAGGCCAGCAACCTTGGGCTCAAGCTGGTGAGCTGTGCTCAAATCAGATGAGCCTGTGCTCAAGCTGATGACCTTGGGGTTTTGAACTTGGGTCCTCCGCATCCCAGTCTGATAGTCAATCCAGCTGTGTCACAGCCTGGTCAGGCTAGAATTTTTTTATTTTTATTCATTTTATTTTTCAGAAGTGAGAAGCGGGGCGGCAGAGAGACAGACTCCTGCATGCGCCTGATCGGGTTCCACCTGGTATGCCACTAGGGGGCGATGCTCTGCCCATCTGGGATGTTGCTTGGCTGCAATTGGAGCCATTCTAGCATCTGAAGAGGAGGCCATGGAGCCATCCTCAGCACCCGGGCCAACTTTGCTCCAGTGGGGCCTTGGCTGCAGGAGGGGAAGAGAGAGATAGAGAGGAGGGAGAGGCGGGAAGGGTGGAGAAGCAGACAGGTGCTTCTTCTGTGTGCCCTGGCCGGGAATCGACCCGGGACTTGCACACGCCAGGCTGACGCTCTACTGCTGAGCCAGCTGGCCAGGGCTGGAAAATATTTTAAGGAAAGAATAGTAGGTGAGGAATTGGAAATGCAGTTGTGCACTGTTCTGTGCTTGGTTGAGAGAGAAGAGAGGAAGAGAGCAGCGTTGGAAAAGGGTGTAGAATCAAGGACTACTTTTTGGTTGGTTTTGAGTTTAAGAAAGAAATCCATGTATAGGAAGATTCTGGATGCAATGGCGAGAATAAATACTTTGTAGGCCTGTGGCAGGCAGTGAGAGCAAGAGCTAGGTCGATGGGTTAGCATTGGAAGGGAAGGAAGTGTGGGTCAGGGAAGAGAGGAAATGGAGGGAGTGAAAAGATGGCCACGTTGGAAGTCTATAGATGAGGGTACCTGGCTTTCTTTGTAACGTGAAGTAGGGCATCTGCTGGGAGTGAAAGGAGTTAAGAATCTAGGCTGAGGATCTGATGTCGTAGAGATCACTGGTGAGAGGGTGGGAGACCGTGATGTGTAAGAGGGTTGCTAAGTGACACGATGACAGTGAGACTTGAAAATATAAATTTATAATACCATCTCTTCTGGTTACTTTCTTTCCAGCAGGCTAGGTACAGTGGTAAATTTAGCCAATGGGGGGCTTGGCCGTATGACTGCAGGGGAAAGACTGGGTATAAAAAATTGAAGGTGCACCTGACCAGGCGGTGGCGCAGTGGAGCCTGGGATATGGAGGACCCGGGTTCGAGACCCTGAGGTCGCCAGCTTGAGCGCGGGCTCATCTGGTTTGAGCAAGGATCACCAGCTTGAGCCCAGGGTCACTGGCTTGAGCAAGGGGTCACTTGGTCTGCTGTAGCCCCCCAGTCAAGGCACATATGAGAAAGCAATCAGTGAATAAGGGGCCTCAACAAAGAATTGATGCTTCTCATCTCCCTTCCTGTCTGTCTGTCCCTATCTGTTCCTCTCTCTTTGTCACACACACACAAAAATAAAATTGAAGGTGCTCTTTAGTGATAACACACTGGAATAGGAAACAAGTGGAGTTGTCTGATTGAAAACAGGAATGAAGATGTTAAGAAAGTTGTACTGCTGAGTTGGAAAGCCAGGATTTTTAGACGGATACCGCTACTCTAAGAATTTACTAATATTTTGTATATTTGTCCTTTTCTTTGAAATAGAAGAATCTAGATGTAGCGGAGAACCTAGTATTTCAGACGTCAAAGGAAAGAATCAATACCCCAAGTCAGAATTGTCTAGCTCCCGCCCCAAAAGGTAAACTCTTACTATGGTTTGATTATATGTAATATCTTTACTTAAACTCTTTCTCAATTTTTTATATATAGGAGAGATGACCATTATATCTGAGTTCATATACATTCTGTTATTTATAACTAACAAAAATCACTCTGACTTAGGGCACTTAGGCTGTTTTTTTATAGATGAAGAAAATAATTATAAAATTAAGTGAATTGGTAATTTTTAATTCCTTGTTTTTCTGCCACTTTTTCCTGTTTCACATGGAAACTAAGATCTAGTGTCTGGGTTTTTTGTGTTTGTTGAGACTTCAGAAGAGCTTTCTTTATGAATTTTAGGAAATGAAAAGCAACCTGTTTATTGGCTGGCTTGGCAAAAGCACTACCGTCATTTACGGAGAGTATTAACGTAGACTAGAGGGGATGTTTGAGTGAAACACACAATGCCTCTCTGATCTCAGCTTGAATCTGTTAACTTGATAATTTTATTTACCCTCTGAAGTGAATTTAAATACCTGGCTTTTGTTATATTGTCCTCCATCAGCATCTGCTGTAGCCTCAGATCTGAGTTTCTGTTCGCTCTCTCACCACAAGGATGTTCAAACTGGGTTCTGCTAATTGTTGTCTGTCATTAAGACCTGTCCGCCAGGAACACAGAACCAGGACTTGGCAGTCATCATCTTCCTGAACTCCAAATCTGACACCTGAACTGACCAGGAAACCGAGCAATGGTGTTGTTAGGTGGCCCAGATCTGACTTAAGGACATAGAAATAATAATAATGAGGACATGGGAAAAACTGGAAACACATATTACACACATTGCACCACATACAGTGTGTCCGTAAAGTCATGGTGCACTTTTGACCGGTCACAGGAAAGCAACAAAAGACGATAGAAATGTGAAATCTGCACCAAATAAAAGGAAAACCCTCCCAGTTTCGGTAGGATGTTGTGGCAGCATGTGCGCATGCGCAGATGATGACATAACACCGTGTATACAGTGGAGCAGCCCACGGCCATGCCAGTCGAGATGTGGATGGTACAGAGGAAAGTTCAGTGTGTTCTGTGGCTAGCTAAATTTGAATCCGTGACCAAAGTGCAACGTGAATATCGGCGCGTTTATAACGAAGCGCCACCACATAGGAATAACATTGCTCGGTGGGATAAGCAGTTGAAGGAAACCGGCAGTTTGGTGGAGAAACCCTGTTCTGGTAGGCCATCAGTCAGTAACGAGTCTGTGGAGGCTATACGGGATATAAGGAGCCCTAAAACATCTGTGCGTGAGCCCACATTGAACTGCACTGAATAGGTATGAAACTGGGAGAGTTTTCCTTTTATTTGGTGCAGATTTCACATTTCTATAGTCTTTTTTTTTTTCCAAATGTAAGAAATGTTTATGAACATATTGTTATAATGTCAATAAACCCCATATTTAAATAGTCAATAAAAATTCAAATGCCAAAATTCCCAATATTTTCTACAGATTAAATGTAATAACAATGAAAATCATAACTGGTTTTTTGATAGAAACCAGTAAACTTATTTTACAATATAAAGAAAAATGCAAATATAGCTAAATCTTGAAGCAGATTAAAATGGGAGAATTTTTACACAGTTGTATTGCAATACATGTTAAAAACTACCTTATTTAACACTGAATGGTATTGGCATAAGAACAGATAAATAGACCAATGAAACAGAAGTCAAGAAACAATCACTTCATTTTTGACAAAAGTAGCATTGCAGAATAGTGACAAAAAGTTGGCCATTTTATTAAATGGCCCAGGCATGTTGAAAACCCAACTGGATTTGCACATGAATAAAGCGATTCTCAGCTCCTACATTATACCATACTGAGAAAAGCGGAGGGGATGGGAAGCCTCTTCAATGCTGATGGCAATATCAGAGTCTGTCGTCTTTTGTTGCTTTCCTGTGACCGGTCAAAAGTACACCGTGCCTTTACGGACACTGTATTACACTCGATACACGGACACTTCCTGTGCAGCAGGTGCTGACTCAGGGCCTTTGTTTGCACTAACAGTATGTCCAGTGAAGTGGATGGTATCTTTATTTTCCAGTGATGAAATTGAGGCATAGAACACGACTATATATCTTACCTAAGTCACACAGCAAATAAGTGGCGGAATGGGGATTGGAGCCTGGTCTGACCCCGAGTCCCTTGTTCTTAGGACTGGACTTCTCCCACACAAAATCTACATTTTTCATTGTGAATTATTTTTTGGCCTCTTAGCTGCTTATTTCATTATATTGGAACTTTTTGCTTTGATGAGTCATTTCTTTAATTTCTTTTTCTAGTTTTATTTAAGTGTTTGAATGGAATTGAACTCAGGATTTAAATGATTACTATTTTAGAAGAGCTTACTTTTTCAAATTGATTTTAATGATAGTGGTGCTGCCTTTTGTATAGTACATGCATCTGGTTATGCTAAAAGCAAAAATGCTTTTAAGCAAGTTGGACCTTTATTTGTCAAAAATTTCCAGCTGAATTTTTTTCAAAAAATAAGCAAGGGAAGGACAAAAAAAGCATTTGTATTGCATTTGTCTAACATTTTTATTTATAATCATGTTGTTTTGGGTTGATAAGAAAGTTGCATGTACTCAATTTTAGGAGAAAAACTGCTGTCCGGTACGTTGAAAGCAGCGACTCGGAGGAGACAGAAAGCAGTGAATTGCCACAGAGAGTGAAAGGTGATGTAGAGTGGGTTTTATCTGAGGCTGCGTCCTGCCTTCTGATTCCCTGTTTGAGTGTTTTTGTATTTGGTTGGTTGTAGGCAAACTGAAAAACGCACAGTCAGAGACGAGAAGCAGAGGAAAAGGTATGTGTGTGCCTCTCACTGTCAGTAATCTACACTTAGAAATTATTAAAGAAACACTCCATTGATTATCTCTCTCAGACTTGGAATTCTTTAGTAATAGGCCTTATACATGATGGCTGTTTGCCTTTGAACTATTCATGAAGCTTACCAGGGGTGTTGAATGAGGCAAATTGAAAGAATAGGTTCAAAATAAGAAAAAAATATTTAAACCAACTTGAAACAAGACAAATTTTTCACTACTTACAAAATGACTTTAGTAACACCTTAACTGGATCTGTCTAAATTGTAATTTCAAAAGTAGGATTGAGAATATGTTCCTGGAATTATTACTGTTTATATTACCATACAGATGTAAGAATAATTGATGTCTTTACTTTTTCTTTTATCTTTAAAACATTCACTTTTTTTTCTTCTAAATCAGATCATAGTGTATTCCTAATTAGTTGAGAAATTGTATTGCATTTGGAAAATAATTCATCTCCATTGACTGGTCTGAAAATTGGGCATCCTTATTATTAGAGGTCGAACACCTGTTTGTCGGAAGCAGTTCTCCTGCCCAGGCTGAGTCACTGAGCACGTGGCTGCGCCCCTCTCACGGCTCTTCTCAGAGAAGGCAGCCGTTTCTGCTGAGTGACCGCACTCCTCCTCTGAGCGGGGAGACACGCTCAGTGTGCTTAGTGCAGAAGAGACCGTTTCAGCTACCAGACAGCATTTTCCTCTTTTTTAATAATGTGAGCTCTTAAGGGAACGTGGGAGAGGTATTCTGTTTTCTGTCCTCAGAAAGAGCCTGTCCCCAAGCACAGGAGAGAATGAGTTCAGGTGTCCCCGTCACCCTGTCTTTCCCCTCGAGCAGGACGGCGGAAGGCGAGAGAAGACCCGGAGTTCCTGTGTGAGCTCGCCGCCCCGGCCCCCGCAGCAAAAAAGGTGTCGAGAAAGGGTCGGTAAATCTGCTGTTTGTTTTCTTTTTCTGTTAAAAAAGGATTTAAATGAGAAAAGTAATAAAACCATATTATCAGAAATTAGGAAATAGAGAAAAGAAAAAACACGTGCCTGACCAGGTGGTGGCGCAGTGGATAGAGCATCGGACTGGGATACGGGGGTCCCAGGTTCAAGACTCTGAGGTCGCCAGCTTGAGCGCGGGCTCATCTGGTTTGAGCAACGCTCACCAGCTTGGACCCAAGGTTGCTGGCTTGAGCAAGGGGTTACTCAGTCTGCTGACGGCCCGTGGTCAAGGCACATATGAAAGGGCAGTCAATGAACAACTAAGGTGTTGCAACGAAAAACTGATGATTGATGCTTCTCATCTCTCTTTGTTCCTGTCTGTCCCTATGTGTCCCTCTCTCTGACTCTCTCTCTGTCTCTGTTTAAAAAGAAAAGAGAAAAAACACATAATCCCATTTTTTTTAAAAATTACATTTTGGTGTGTTTTTGTTCCAGTACCATTTTCTATTTTATTTTAGCTAGGTCAGAAATGATGGGAGGGGATCCCGTACTCATGTGAGTAGCAAAGCTATGTCTTCTAGTGAAGGCCCAGAGCAGTTCATGGCTGCTTGAATCTTTTATTTAGTTTGGATTAACTCAGATTACAACAAAGGTATACTATACTGCTCACAAAAATTATGGGATATTTCAAAATGAGTATGAAGCAATAAAATATCCCCTAATTTTACAGAGACAGAGAGAGGGACAGATAGGGAGAGACAGGAAGGGAGAGAGATGAGAAGCATCAATTCTTTGTTTGCGGCACCTTAGTTGTTCATTGATTACTTTCTCATATGTGCCTTGACTAGGGGGCACCAGTAGACCAAGTGACCCCTTGCTCAAGCTAGTGACCTTGGACTCAACCTGGCGAGCCTATGCTCAAACCAGATGAGCCCCGCGCTCAAGCTGGTGACCTTGGGGGTTTTTTTTTTTTTTTGTATCTCTCTGAAGCTGGAAATGGGAAGGCAGTCAGACAGACTCCCGCATGCGCCCGACCAGGATCCACCCGGCATGCCCACCAGGGGGCGATGCTCTGCCCATCTGGGGCGTCGCTCTGTTGCGACCAGAGCCAGTCTAGTGCCTGAGGCAGAGGCCATGGAGCCATCCCCAGCACCCAGGTCAACTTTGCTCCAATGGAGCCTTGGCTGTGGGAAGGGAAGAGAGAGACAGAGAGGAAGGAGAGGGGGAGGGGTGGAGAAGCAGATGGGCGCTTCTGTGTGCCCTGGCCGGGAATTGTACCCAGGATTTCCACACGCCAAGCTGACGCTCTATCACTGAGCCAACCGGCCAGGGCCGACCTTGGGGTTTTGAGCCTGGGTCCTCCACGTCCCAGTCCAGTGCTCTATCCACTGCGCCAAACTGCCTGGTCAGGCAGCATCCCCCAATTTTTTTTTTTTTTTTACAGAGACAGAGTAAGAAGGATAGACAGGGACAGACAGACGGGAACAGAAAGATGAGAAGCATCAATCATTAGTTTTTCATTGCGCATTGCAACACCTTAGTTGTTCATTGCTTGACCACGGGCCTTCAGCAGACCAAGTGACCCCTTGCTCGAGCCAGCGACCTTGGGTCCAAGCTAGTGAGCTTTGCTCAAACCAGATGAGCCCGTGCTCAAGCTGGAGACCTTAGGGTCTCGAACCTGGGTCCTCAGCATCCCAGTCCGACACTCTATTCATTTTGCCACCGCTTGGTAAGGCAGCATCCCCTAATTTTTGTGAGTAGAATACTTAGTATAAGTAGAAGTTACTTTTCACTTAGGAATGTTAGTGATCTTTATTATTTATTATAGTTTTCTGTTTTGTAATTGATAGGAAAACGGCACTACTTGGAAATCTAGCTACTTGAGATAGAAAGAAATTGAACTAGGGATAGGAAGTTTGGGGCGGGTTATATCTCTTCCTTACTCTCTATTTTACATGTTGCATATTCAGCATACGAAAGTTAACTTTCATGGTGATTATGCCAAATGATGCAGAGAACAAAATTAATGAACACATAAGTCTAGATAAGAAATGATGGGAAGAAAACAAGGGGGGGTAGCTGAGGAAAGACCGGCTGACGGAGCCTGTGTAAGAAGGTGCTGTTTGAGCTGCACGGAAGGATGAAAAGGGCTCACTTTTGGTTTAAGACTCAATTAGGAACAAAGATGTAGGTGTTTCAGATAGATTATTCTTGACCCCAGTTTCAGAGATTTTAACAAATGTGGAACTTCAAGTTGAGATAGAATTAAGTTCCCACATAAAGTCTCTTCTGTCACAGATGCATAGCCATAATATAGGAGAGAAACTTAAAAATTCGTAGCTGAGATAAAACCAAAATGAATGTATTTCTTGAGGAGAATGAGAATAGAAACAAAAATCAGTGCGTAGAGACAGAAGCCATATATTGTGGTAAATAGTGGTTTCTTAAATAAGACCCAAAAACTCATAGGAAAAGAGTAAATTCAACAACATTTAAAATTTCTATTCACCAAAAGGCACCATAAACATTGAAAAATGTTAAGGCTAAAGAAGATAATTGTTAAGTAAAACTTATAATGGATTATTGATACCTAGAATATGTAAAGGAACCTTCTACAAGACAATTAGAAAAAACAGGACCATAGGGGAATAGTCTTTAAGAATGTAAATATATAAACCCAAATAACAGGTAAACATAGGAAAATATATACAGATCCAGTCATTGGGGAAATACAAATTAAAGGCACACTGGGATACCGTCTCAGCCATCATATTACAGACATTTAATCTCAGCACCAAGGTTGTGCAGCAGCAGGAGCTCGTGCACTGCAGATGGGTGTGGAAGTCACTGTGGGGAGCAGTGAGGCCAGACAGACTGAAGCTGGGCAGACCGCCACAACCAGAGATTCCTACAAGGAGATGGGAGAGTTTTCATTGATGCGATGTTTTAGTGAGATACTGGGAGTAGTGAATACGACCCAGAAGGGAGTGGTAAATAACATTGGGGGTGTCTTCCCGCAGGCTGCCTGCGTGTCCTCACCATGGGGCAGCTGGCTTCCCACAGAGGCAGTGACCAGAGTGAGAGAAGGGGAGAGCGTTTCAGGGGGAGAAGCTACATTTTTTATAACAATCTCATAAGTGATGTGTCACTTCTGATACCTGTTGGTCACAGACCAACCCTAGTAGTGAGTGGGGTGGGCCTGCACAAGGTGTGGCTCTCAGGGAGAGGATTATCGTTGGGGCCATCTTGGCGTTTGGCTACCACATTATCTATAGTACAAATTCAGATCAGAAAATGGTGTAAAACTAATGTTCATCTTAGTGAAAATACCGGTGGCTATTCCAGGCTTCCTCCTCGTGCCCCCTTCCGGCCCATCTGTGCCTCCCCCGTGAGCCGACACGTCTAGATGCTGAGTTGTCTAAAATGGCAGGGTAGAGCTCTAGTTGCGGTTCCTTCACGGCTGGAAACGAGGCCGTCTGCTTCATTTTAGTTCTTCGTGGTTTCTCTCTTCATAAAGGCACATGCTGTCCTTCTTTACCGACCTTGTATAATGTTCATGTCACTGGTTTACCCTTTCAGGAGCATCTGCCCTAGAGGGTGCAAAGAAAACTGATGTGAAGAGACCACGAACAACGCTGATCATCTGCCCACTTTCTGTGTTAAGCAACTGGATTGTAAGTCTTCACAGCCTTCTAAAAATGTGAAGTAATTTGTATTTGTCTTACAGGATAAAAAGTATTTTGTTAAAGTGTCATCCATTGGGAGAAATATGCTTGGCCATCACTTTATATCTAAGTTTAAGTAATTGTTAGGTGACTTAGAGATATTGCCGAATCAAAGCAATAAAGAAATCATCTTTGAAGTTCTATAGTAGGGAAAGAAACATCATCAGTTGCTATAAGATTCGTACTTCTGCATCTGCCATTTCTGTCCCTCAAAGTAGGAAATGTGTATGATTTAGCACCACGAGTGTAACAGTTGGAACCTCTTCTCAGAACCCCCCTAACCACTTTGTAGAACAGCGTAGACAATTCAGTGAGCCCTTCGTGCACTCAGGTTTTCCCCGAGTTCTCTGTATAGAGTTTCTCATTTTCTAGGTGACCTAATTGAATCACAGAGAATGAAGTAATATGTCTAAGGTCATCCAGCTAATCAGTGACGGTGCTAGGATATGGTCTCCAACATTCTGACACTAAAGCCTATGTTTTTAAGGCTGCTTACCAGAAAATTGTGTGTGTGTGTTTCTTTTCCTTTCAGATTACTTGGCTCTTCTAAAACACTGCAGTGGCTTGGAGTGTCTGTGGGATGTGTAAGGAGCTGCCTGGTTGTTTCCTTCCCAGTCTGAGCTTCATGCTGCACGTCACAATGAAATAGTGACTGCACGGGAAGCACTGGACGTAGATCCACTGGGTGTGGGCTTCTGTGCCTGTCACCTCCCCGATTCTCTGCCCCGCTCCTGGCCTTTCCTCCTCTGGTCGGAGAGGTGGGACCAGTGCCTCAGTTTACACATTGGATTCCGTCATTTCCGGTCTTTGCATTTTATCTGGTATTTTCCCCTTGCTTGGTTATTCAGCCTGTCTCCGCGGGCCCTTTCATGCAAAATACTCAGATCTTCTTCATTTTCAAATGCTTTCTTTGGATTGTCTCACGTTTAAGTTGCTATTCTGCTACTTTCCTTACGTGGTCATACTTTTTGGGGTTTAATTTCCACTTTGTGCTTTTGCTTAATAACTTCTTAACTCACTGTAATCTGGTTTCTGCCGATAATTCTCTCAGTTGTATTGGAAAAGATTAGTAGTTATTGTTTATTTGTCAAATTCTGTAGCTTCTTTAATTTCTTCTTCGCTTTTATGTATCCTTACTTTATTTGACTTACCTTTTTTTGTAAGTTTTTGCTGTATGTTTTTAAAAATAAATTAGGTCTCCTAATCAATGTACCATTTTTCCTCTTAGAACTAGAGTGACTTTTTTATAGTTCTCTCTTGCTCTTTTAATTTGAACAGAACTATGCTTTTTCTTCTGATGGGTGGTCGATCATGGGAAGGTTGTACATGGGTACTTAGATGACAGTTTATGGTGACATTTACAAGTATTAATGGACGTATAAACAGCAGAACTGATTCTTTAAGAGCTTAGGATGTGGAAATGTATTTTAAAAATGAGTATTCGCCTGACTAGGCGGTGGCGCAGTGGATAGAGCGATGGACTGGGATGCGGAGGACCCAGGTTCGAGATCCCGACGTCACCAGCTTGAGCGCGGGCTCATCTGGTTTGAGCAAGGCTCACCAGCTTGGACCCAAGGTCGCTGGCTCGAGCAAGGGGTTACTCGGTCTGCTGAAGGTCGGCGGTCAAGGCACATATGAGAAAGCAATCAATGAACAACTAAGGTGCCGCAACAAAAAACTGATGATTGATGCTTCTCATCTCTCTTTGTTTCTGTCTGTCTGTCCCTATCTCTCCCTCTCTCTGTCTCTGTAAAAAAAAAAAAAAAAAAAAAAAAAAAAAGGGTACTCAGTTTTTTATTACAATTTTATATTTGGAAAATGGCCAAAGCTTTGGTAATGTAAACCTTGGCAAAGTTTTGCTTACTGAGGTTATGGAAAAACTGATTTTTAAAGGAATGTGGGATAGCTGGGCGTTTAGGGAGTCCTGGCCAAGAATTAGGCTATCATCATCTCTCAGCAAGCTGTTCTTTTCCTGGCCCCGAGTAAATGACCGGGCACCCTAATGTACGGGCTAGAACAACCTTATTCTACTTATCTTCAAACATGAGCAGGACGCCAAGGAAAGAGTAATCCAGCCTCCCTTCCACCTCTTACGTTTTCTAGATGTTAAGAGCAGTAATTCATCCTCCCATTGTAAAGTGAAATAACACCTATTTCATTCATACATACGCACATAGACACGTAACCTGGCACAGTGACTAGAAACTCAGTATTGCAGTTCTCCTCTAGAAAAGTTCATTTCTTTCAGGGTTAAAGCTCCCACAGACATGCTCTGTTCCATCCCCAGCAATTGCATGGTTCAGTTTTCTCACACAACATCCATGCTCCTTTTTTCTTTTTTTTTAATTTTTATTTTTTACAGAGACAGAGTCAGAGAGAGGGGTAGGGACAGACAGACAGGAACGGAGAGAGATGAGAAGCATCAATCATCAGTTTTTCGTTGTGACACCTTAGTTGTTCATTGATTGCTTTCTCGTATGTGCCTTGACCGCTGACCTTCAGCAGACCGAGTAACCCCTTGCTTGAACCAGCGATCTTGGGTCCAAGCTGGTGAGTTTTGCTCAAACCAGATGAGCCCACGCTCAAGCTGGCGACGTCGGGGTCTTGAACCTGGGTCCTCCGCATCCCAATCCGATGCTCTATTCACTGCTCCATGCTCCTTTTTTCCCTGCTCTGACTTTGTTTGCATTTTATTACTCTTCGTTACATCTTATTTTGTAAGGCATCTTTAAAGCTTCTTGTAAGTAGAGGAAATGAACATAAATTAAAAATTTTAAATTGACTTTGAATTTTCTTCTTGAAACTTTGACATTCTTTGGCCTCTCCCAAAATTTTGTTTTCTACCTCATCTTTCTGACCCATCTTTCTCCACTTCTGTTTTTCTCCCATGGTTCCTATATAGTCTGCCTTTTTTGTTCCCCATAAAATGTGTCACTTTTTTAAAGCATTATGAAAAATTTTAATGAGATCTTCCTTATTAAGATTCAAGAATTTCAAAATGTGCTTTACTTTTTGTTGTTCTGCTGGAGTGTTTGGAATCACATCACAGACACCATGTCCTATCTCCTAATAGAGGCATAGCCTGCTCTTTAAATATCAGTGTTATACAGGCTCTGTTTTCTCATTGCATGTGTTCTCCTTGGAGCACCCTTCTGTGGGTTCACGTACTGTCTGCTGAACACTTGAAAGTCCGTATCCACACGTGCATTACAGGCCAGTACTTAACTTGTCCTAGTATATATACTTCCCCAGTCACATATTCTGCAGTGACCCAAAGTTTTGATTCTAAAATATCAATACTCGTAAAATACTCGTCATCGCTTTCTTATCTTTATACCTGCTTTCCCGTCTTTATTTTAAACTTTCCTCTATCTTTATCACACAGTTCTTCCAGACGATCATTTTAAGTAAAAGCAGCTTGTCTTCTCGTTTATGAAGGTGTTCTGTATTTAATTAGTCACCCGTCCCATCAGTTCCTTCTGAGTGTGTTCCTTTCCCGCCCTTTCACCTGGTCCTAACGCTGTTGGGTTTGGGGCTCCGCCACCCTCACCTCAGTGGTTTCCCAGCTGTTTCTCCTGGTGGCTTCTGTCTTTATTCTAATCAGACTTTTTTTTGTTTGTTTGGACTTACCCGCATAGATTGTTTTCATGTTTAAAAAAGAAACCACTCGAGTTTTAAGAATAACTCATGTCCTCAAAGAGGGCAGGGACTGCTCCTTGTGTTCTTGATGGCTGTGTGACCTGCTGCTTCTTGCCTGGCACACAGTAGGCCTGAGCTGAGCACAGTGGGTGCTTGGCTTCAATCTTTGCCTACTGTCTTGAAAATGTCGGCTGTTAGTCTTGCACCGTTTAATTTTGTTATTTTTAAGTCTAGTAAGTAACTGAAAGCATTAAAGATCCTCTGTGTTAAAATACTAAAACAAAAAACAAAAAACTAGTGACTGTTTTGAAGGAGCTCTGTTCTTTTCTGTTAAAAACGAAGTGGCCACTCATTGGTAGGTCCAGGCAAAATGTACATAATGTGTTACAGCATGTATGGCAGTTTTCCTGACAGTGCAATAGTAATTGGTGTTATTGTTGCTGTTTTAGTTTGTACTGTGTAGATTTTATGTCATTTTAGTAGTGTGATTTGTGACACTACTCCCAGGATACTACTTTTCACACGCCTTTTAAACCTGGCACTAATCTGCTTATTATTCAAGATGTTTCTAATTTTCTTTTAGGACCAGTTTGGACAACATATAAAAGCAGATGTGCACTTGAATTTTTATGTCTATTACGGTCCTGATCGTATTAGAGACCCAGCTTTGCTTTCAAAACAGGATATTGTTTTGACGACATACAACATTTTAACTCATGACTATGGTGTAAGTATGCAATACTCAGAGATTTTCAGAAGTTCAAGAAATATGCTTCAGGTTTCTAAACTGTTATCAAGTTTGAGTTTTATACTCTTCCTTTTTTTTCTTTCTAAATACTTAAGAACCTGTCGGAAATAAGTAGGAAGTTATGTTGTAATAATGTGCAAAAAAAAGGTTGATTTTACTTTAGACAAATAATATAGGAATACTTTCTATTTAGAACACTTGAAGTTAAAATTTTAAATTTGTATTGTAACTAAGTATATGTAAGAACTATAAATGAATTTTATCTTTTGAATATTCTAGAATATATTCTGTCACAATGATTTGTCTCAGTTTAAAAGTAAGCTATTTTTGTAGCTGAAATATGAGTTTCCTAATTCATTTAGAAGTCTAATTGTTACTTGCCTGTAATTCCAGTTATGTTTTTCAAAATACCTTATTGTCAAAAATTCTATCTTCTGATAAGAACATTTACTTTTCCATAAAAGAAAGTAGTTGCGTTACAGTCAAACAGTCCTGCTACAGCTGGTAATGTTGATACTGTCATTGGGCTGTAACCGGAAGCTGCATAGCTCAGTGTTGAGCCGAGGTCGCAGCAGCGTGCTCAGCTCCCTGGGGGGGGGGGGCGGGGGTAGCCTCTGGGCCACGTGCTACTGTGGGGCTCTGAGCTGCATACCTCCACCTCGGCACCTCAGTCTTCTCTTCTGCATGAAAGGAGTAACAATACTCCATGAGCTTGTGAACATTCGGTATTTAATGTTTGTAGTGGTTAAAGCAGTGCCTATCACGTAGTAAGTTGATTATTGAAAAATAATAGCTCATATTACTTACCAAATTACATAAAGTGCTTTCACTTTCCTGTGCTTTTAATTCATATGGGGCACTTATTTCAGATGAAAGGTGACAGTCCGCTACATGGCATAAAGTGGCTGAGGGTGATCCTGGACGAAGGCCATGCCATACGGAATCCCAATGCTCAGCAGACGAAAGCTGTGCTTTATTTAGAAGCAGAGAGGAGATGGGTGCTGACGGGTAAGGACAGCATTCTGCTTTTTAAGACATTCCCAAATATGTGTCATTAAGTTAGTGAGGGGGCCACTTTGTAAACTTGAAGTTGCTATAAAGACTGTTCCAGAATTAATCTGAGAAATTTAATAAAATATTTTGATTCTTCCTAATTGCCCATGATATAGCAAGATTTAAATTATAGTTAATTTATAGGACAACCACTAAACTTATTCTTGAACCTTGGAGAGTCATTAGACACTTTAATCCTCCAATCAGAATCTTGATTTCTCTATTTCTTCTTGGAGTCTGTTTGCTTTGCTAGAGGGTGAGGAAGAGAATGTAACCTCAAACTAGATTTTTCCCTCTTGCTAGTGCTATCGATTTAAAAATCAAATAAATGAATGTTCTTGATACAGAGAAAGTTGAATTTACTGGGTCTGTGGTCTTTTTCTTTGCTAGAATAGCAAGTGTGAACTGAAAATCAGGAATTGTGTATTTTGAAGTGTATTTGTCTGAGAAGGAATGTAGTCACAGCTGGCGTGGGGGGTGTGCTGGGGACAGTGCCCAGTGCTGAGCAGGGTGTTGGCTCAGCCACGTGGCTGTACTTGTTCACATTCTGGTTGTAGAAATATAACAACTTCCTGTTATTTCTAGGTACTCCGATTCAGAATTCTTTGAAGGACTTGTGGTCTCTTCTTTCCTTTTTAAAACTGAAGCCGTTTCTTGATAGAGAGTGGTGGCACAGGACCATACAGCGTCCTGTCACCATGGGAGATGAAGGTGGACTCAGGTAAGTGCTGTCCTGATCGCTCATTCATACTAATTGCAAATAACTGAGCTGCTTGAACCAATTTCCACTTCGTCAATATTTTAACTTGGCTGTTGGCTTTCCTCTCCAAGAAGTGGTTGTTTATAGTTTCATGCCTTTGACACTCAGAACCTAGTGATTCTGGTTGCGGGACACAGATTTCTCACTGCCACTAAAACATCAACCTTCCCTGCCCATGGTTTCAGTCAGACAGAAAGGAAAGGCCGAGCTTTGTGGTTTGTGCGTGTTCTGTTACCCCGGAAACCTCCAGTCGTAGATTGAGTAGTGACAGGAGAAACTTGACATGCTCTGAGGGTGCACTATGCACTGAAGTCTCCTCAGGTGTCTCGTGTAGCTGTATATACTGGTGACGAGGAAGGCGTGATGGCGGTGTCAGCGGGAGCTATAAGAGAAAGTCGTTTCTGGCGGGCTCGGGGGAAAGTGCATAAATAAAATTCAGCTTGGTGGTAGCCATTTTGCAAGGCATTGGGCTAATGTATTTTAAGGTGTTTTTTTTCTTTTTTTGCCTAGAATATTCATTTTTAAACAGGGTTAGGGTACTTCATTTATGGGTTGTAAAATAATTACTATTATTTTTTTAACTGAATTTATTGGGGTGACACAGGTTAACAATTATACAGGTTTCAGGTGCACAATTTTACAACACACCTCTGAGCCCTGTATTGTATGTTCACCTCCAAGTCAAGTCTTTGTCCATCACCATATCACCATTTATCCCTCCAGTACTGCCAACCTCTCCACCTCCCACAACCCCCACACTTGTCTGTGTCTGTGAGGTTTGGTCCTTTTTTGCTCCATCTCTCTACCCCCCTCACCCAGCCTCCCCTTCCCCACCCCAGTAGCTGTCAGTTGGCTCTCCATATATGTCTGTCTCTAGTTTGCTTGTTAGTGCATTTTGTTCATTAGATTCCACATATGAGTGAGATCATGTGATCCTTGTTTTTCTCTGCCTGACTGACTTCACTTAGTATAATACTTTCCAGGTCCATCCATGTTGTCTCAAAGGTACAATTTCCTTTTATGGCTGCATAGTATCCCATTGTGTAAATGTGCTGTACAATATTTAAAAAGATGGCGGCTAGCATTATAAAAAGTGAAAGAGTGGAAGATTTAAGAAAAAAGCAGAGTGCATCACACATAGTATTTTGTGAAATGTTTGTGTGTGTGCGTTTCCTGGATGGAGTAAATGTTACTGTGGCTTTTCGTGAAAAACATTCAAAACCCACTAACCTGGTTTGCAGTACTTCCTATTTGATTCCTTAGAACCAGCTGTTTAAATTCTAAAAAAGGGATTGCATTTATATTTGTGTCAGGGAAAACCTTTCTGCAATCCTTCCTTTATCCTGTTCTTGAGAAGGGGGAGTATAGAATTATAGAACCTAGAAGGCATTTGTCCCTCTTCTGGGTCATCACATCAGGTTTTTATCTTGTTCATTACTTTATAAAAGTTGTTTATGTATGTTGATTTTCATATTACTGAAACTTTTTGAAATAAGATCTTATTCATATTTATATTTTTATGATATTTAGTATAACACCTTTCACTTAATAGCGCTTATTAAGAATTTGAGTATTGAACATGGGTGAGTTAGCTGAAGAATTGAGAAGTGAAAAGGTTAGTGATGAGAACAAAAGTAGAAGTAAAAAGATTAAACTGTTGTGATAGGAATTGAGGACAAATTTCAGTTCATTCGTTGCTGAAATTTTGTATTTGTAGAACATGTCTGATTTTTTTTTAAAAAAACAGACAGAGAGAAAGTCAGAGGGACAGATAGGGACAGACAGGAATGGAGAGAGATGAGAAGCATCAGTCATCAGTTTTTCATTGCGACACCTTAGTTGTTCATTGATTGCTTTCTCATATGTGCCTTGACTGTGGGGCTACAGTAGACTGAGTAACCCCTTCCTCGAGCCAGTGACCTTGGGTCCAAGCTGGTGAGCTTTGCTCAAACCAGATGAGCCCGCGCTCAAGCTTGCAACCTCAGGGTCTCGAACCTGGGTCCTCCGGATCCCAGTCTGACATTCTATCTACTGCGTCACCACCTGGTCAGGCTAACATGTCTGTGATGATCAGATTGGATAAAAGCCCAATTAAGAGATTAAAAAATTTTTTTTTACTTTTTATTTTTTCCAAATGAGAGGTTTTTAGGTGAGAGGAGGGGTTATAGTGAGACAGACCTCCTGCTTGCACCCTGACTGGGATCCACCCAGCAACCCCATCTAGGGCTGATGCTTGAGTACGAAGCTATTTTTAGTGCTTGAGGCTGAAGCTATCCTCAGCACCTGGGGCCATGCTCAAACCAATGGAGCCACTGGCTGAAGGAGGGGAAGAGGGAGACAGAGAGGGAGAGAAGCAGATGGTGGTTTCTCCTGTGTACCTTGATGAGGAATCAACCCCGGGATGTTGTAGCTTAAAATACCGTATTTTGCCTGCCTACAACCCACCCCCAACACACATTAAAATACCGTATTTTTTGCTCCATAAGATGCACCTAGGGTTTTAAGGAGGGAAATAAGAAAAAAAATATTCTGAACCAAGTGTTGTGTTAAAATATTTAATAAAATATACCACAATATTTCAGCAGTGTAAACTCAACAGCAGTATTAACAACCATCAGCACTGTTATTAACAAACGAGAAGAGACTTTGATGTTCAAAGACTCTTCTAGTTGTCCAGGAACCTGCAGTAGCGGAAAGAAATGGCCATTCGCTCCGTAAGACACATGGGCATTTCCCCTCCACTTTGGGGAAATAAGGTGCGTCTTAAGAAGCGAAAGACATGGTACTCTTTTTTAGTTCTTGTTGAGTCAGCTTATGTAATTTGTTTTATTTTCTAGGCGTTTGCAGTCCCTAATTAAAAATATTACACTTAGAAGAACAAAGACAAGCAAAATTAAAGGAAAACCTGTTTTGGAATTACCAGACCGTAAAGTATTTATTCAGCAAATTACACTTTCAGACGAAGAGAGGAAGATTTATCAGTCTGTGAAAAATGAAGGCAGAGATACTGTTGGAAGGTATGGAGAAAGAAAGCCACTTTAGAAAATACTTTTTACTTTCTTTGTTTCCCATTTAACTGTGTATTATTTTTAAGATATGTTAACAATAGTCTGAAGTATAGTGAAAGATTATTGACTTCTTTAACTGTAGTATATTTAAACTACTTTCTATGAATTAATGGCTGAAGTGAATGACTATTATAATTTAACAGGGAAGTAATTTCTTAAGTTAGGAAAAAATGTGAAGTTTACATGAAAAGGCAGGTTCTGATTTGCTCCTCGTCAGAAGACCTTGCTTGCGTCTGTTCCCGACTCCGTATCACAGGCGTGGCTGCAGCACTGGGAGGTGGATGTATAGGGAAAGGGAACCCACTGACGACCAAGACTGGGAGGACTGTCTGCATTCGAGAGATAAGAAATGAAGAAAAGCCGCTTGCAGAGTTAATCAAGGGGGGAGTGAAGGAAGTGGAGAAGATGTTAGAGAATGTCCGGAAAGGCAGCACAGTCACGGCAGGGAGCGCTTGGCAGTGCCCTGTAGCACTGAGGCTTGGGGAGGGCTCTTCAGTGTGGGGGTTCAGAGGTCCCCCTGTCTGCTCTCACAGTAATCACCAGAACAATGAGTTTAGTAGCCAGGTTGTAGGACTAAGGGGCAGAGGGCTGTTACAAAGTCTGACAGGAAGAAGGAAGACTGATAGGGCCAATGTGTGGTTTCTGGATGAACTATTTGCTAGTTTTATTTGGGTGACTGTCTTGAGATGGAGAGAACATGGGAAAGATCACAGATACAAAAGTGAGTAAAGCAAATTGGTGGAGAAAAATGGAGTGGGGGGATAATATCAGAACAATCTGAAATATGAGACCAAGGTATTTGTGAGATCAGGGTGGAACTTGAGGAAGGTAGAGAGAATTTAAATTTTTAAGAAAGGTAAGGTGTTTAGAGTGCTAGCAAGGCTTCATGTAGTATTGGACTGTTGGTCAAATAAGTTTGTAAAATAGGATTTTTATGTCTGCTCCCTTATAGTCTGCATTGGGGGCTGGGCAGCGCCAGGTATATGTGGTCTGTGAAATTGCAAATTACCTTCCTGCTTGGGAAGGGCCATTGTCTTGCTAATGTGTGCTGAAGGAAGGGTTTTTGTGCCAGAAAAGTTTGAGAAGAGGAGAAGAGGCAGAGAGAAGCCATGTTTTCAGGGAGAGCAGAGAGACTGCAGGGTGCAGAAGGAGAAGCCAGTTTGTGCAGAGAAGGGAGAAGGTGTGCAGATGGGGAACCAGGGCTGAGGGGCTTTGGGAGCTCCACTGAGGCTGGTGGGGCCTTTGGTTCCAGGAGGAACCGGAGAACATTCTCCTGGTTGTGGAACTGGAGAATGCGTCAGGGCTTTGGGAGTGAAAGGGAAGTGTTTTTCCCTGTGTGTTGCTCTTCAGCCAGTGGGAGATTTTAATAAAAGAATGGCCCACCATTTTTTGGCTCTACTGTTTCTTTACCATCTGCCCGAATCTAGTGAGAATCTGCATATGAATGGCCCTGATGGTGGCAGCTCCTGGCCCTGCATGGACCCACATATAAGTTGTCAGTATGACTTTTCAATAACACGGAAATCTGGGGATAGGTGTTGATTGATCAAGTAGATTGAAGTGACTGGCATTGGTAGGTGAGAGATTTCAGTTCAGCGGGAGCCTGGCTGACGTCAGTGGCGGTGGGAACCTGCGTGAGGAGGAGACAGTGAGGGCAGAGCAGGTCTCAGAAGTAGGGGTCTTCAGAACGCAAGAACTCCATTCAGCGAGTGACCGAGTAGGGTTCGTAGGGATTAGGGATGCTGAGAAGATTGCGGTAGCGGGAGGTAGCGGGAGGTCTCAGCAGAGATTTCAGTGCGGAGAGGCACAGAGCAGCGGGGTGAACTGGACTGTGTCACAGCTAGTGACTGACAGCTGGTGATAAAACTCAGGCATTGTGGGTCCACCTTGTAAGTTTACCCTTCACAGTATGTTGCCTATTCTTACATTCTTGACTACTTAGAAGTATTTGTTCCAGTGATATTACTGTTACTTACAACAGCGGGTACATGTTTCTACCACTTCCCATAGTATTCTGAATGCTGACAGTCTAGCTCTAGAGTCTGCTCTGACCACTATGCAAAGTTTCTTTTATTGTCGTACTACTTAAATATCAGATTGACTTAGTGTGTATAATTTTTGGATTTCCCAATTCTTCAGAACCTGTGTTGTTGTTGTTTAACTGTATTTTACATTGAGTTTTTCTGTGGAAAACCCTGATTTCATTTATTTCTTTAGTTGAGGTCCAGCCATTTGACTAGGACCTCTCTCTGTTGATTTTTTTCTAAAATATTTACCATTTACATCTCTGGATTCCAGGTCTTTCCCCCACTTTTCCTGGAACATTTTTTCCCTTTTTCTGGTCCATTATTATATTTTTCTCTGTATATGCTGCGTGTTCATTGTTTTTCTGTAGAATTCATTTTATTCTAGTCGTTTACATCTTTCTGTTTAACTTCGCTTTTCTCAGGCCTTTTCCCCACATCCTTTCCTCGCTTTTCCGTGGCTGGCCGCACGTGCTGGCTCTCCCTCTCCCATGCTGCCCTGGGCTCCTTCCCCCTCAAGGGGACCTGGCTTCCTCCTCTCCTTGGCTGTGGGTCCTCCCTTTCACAGCTCTGTCTCTGCCTCAGCTCTTTTCTGCTGAGTTTTCTTTCACTGCTGTTTGCACCCTCACTTGTTCTTTGATGTTGTGACTTTGTGTGAATGTCTTGAGTGTTTCCTGAACTCACTGTGCCCCAGATGAGAAGGAAGTGGCTCTGTTTAGTCATGACTCAGGGTTAGTTACATGTAACTGCTTTTAGGTTTTACCTGTGCTCATGTGACGGATCGGAAGCTTTTAAGGTCCCTTCCAGTGTGGAATGCAGTGTCCATAGTGTTTTCTGGAAACACAGTAGGTCTGTGTGTTTCCTTCTTCAGCTTACCTGCCCTCCTCTTGGTGTAAAACTGTCCAGGGAAGTTCAGGCCCCAGCCACTCAGCTGTGTTTGTGCTTGCACGTGAGAGGAGCTGGTTCTCACCTCCAGCTGGGACGGCCCCGGGAAGAATGTGCTCTGGGAGGCCTGTGTGCGCTGAGTCCACCTTCCGGCCTCTCCCGCTGGTTCTGCTGCACGTGGCGGCCATTTCTCACGTGGTGTGCTTTTATCTGACCAGTCTCACTCCTGGGGCCATTATAGAGTTTGCTTTTCTGTCTTTTATTCTTGTTTTGATGTGATTTCCAGA
The DNA here is from genome assembly GCF_036850995.1 of Saccopteryx leptura. Classification (NCBI taxonomy): domain Eukaryota; kingdom Metazoa; phylum Chordata; class Mammalia; order Chiroptera; family Emballonuridae; genus Saccopteryx; species Saccopteryx leptura. The sequence goes on along the minus strand of NC_089510.1, from coordinate 6,825,836 downwards.
GAAGAGAGAACTATGTCATTTTTATTCCGCTGTTTTTAAATTGGAAAGCCTGTAATAGTTCCATTGTCACCTGTAGGTATTTTAATGAAGGGACCGTCCTTGCGCACTACGCTGACGTCCTGGGGCTTCTGCTGAGATTGCGGCAGATCTGCTGTCACACTCACCTTCTGACCAACGCGGCGTCCCCCAGTGTCCCCTCAGGTAGGTGCATCGGATTGGTCTACGCCATGGTGTGTGTTACAACATGTACTCAGAGGGAGAACGTTTTCATATGGCTTAAATTTAGTTTATTTGTCAAATAGCATTGTTTTGAGTATAGGGCTCAACTGGGGATATATCCAAAAATCTCCTACTAAAGAAATGGAATATAATGAGGTCCTCCAGGTTTTCTCCTGATGGATACTCTCAGGTGAAAGGTTCACACTGGCTCTGCTTTTCATTCTGTGGTAGCACGTGCAGACGGTGTTACAGTGATGTGTCTGTGTAAGCTATAGTATGTGGGTTGGCTACTACGTTAGCATCTGAATTTATCTTAAAATTTCAAATTTAAACCATGCTTTTTGCCTATAATAGAAAAAGACTAAAACTACTCAAGCACAACATTTTCCTGTATTAGGAAGATGAACTTGTCCAGTCATATTACCAGTTAGGCTCTGGAATGAATTTTTCAGCCTTTTCTCTAGGAAACGATGCACCGGATGTTCTACGGAAGAAGTTAATAAGGAAGATGAAGTTCATTCTGAGCTCAGGCTCCGATGAAGAATGTGCAGTTTGCTTGGATTCTTTAACGGTTCCTGTCATCACACATTGTGCACACGTCTTCTGCAAACCCTGCATTTGCCAAGTCATTCAGAGCGAGCAGGTGGGCGGGTGCTAACTCCGGACGGGTTCACGGAGCGGTGCACCAGTTCAGAGTGTAATGAAAACCCAGGGCTGAGAGTTTTGCACTTAGATATACTAAAGTCCCTTTTGAGTGAATCATACTGTCATCTTAGTAGGTGACATACTTCTTATAATTAAGCCCTTTTTAACATAAAAAGACATTTTTGGTGTCATGTTGCACAGTGTCTTAGTTCTAATTGTTTATTACTATCCAGTAACTAGATTGATAATGTGAGCTGCAAAGGTAATTTTAATTTTTTAGTGAAATAGATCAAGTAAACTCTTACAATATATTTTTACTTATTCAGTATATCTAAAATATAAAAACTTGAGATACTTTATATGATTTTTTTACCTTAATATTTTATTAATAAATTTAAGTTCAAAATCCAGTTCAAAATACCATACTTATAGTACATCTAAATATGGCTTTGTCATATTTCAAGGGCTTATTGCTCTATGTGGCTATTGGCTATGGCATTGATTAAGGTAGATCTAGATTCTTATGTACGGTAGAATTTTTTGAAGTGAAATAATCCTTTAAGCAGTTCTTCAACTAAGGTAGAATTTTTAAAAACATTTTTGTTGTGTAAAGTCCATATAGAAAAATTGTCAAAGTCGTGCTTTTCCAGCTCAGTAAATTATGAAGTATGCACATCCTAGTAAAGACCACCGAGGTCTCCTGGAGTCCTGCTGACCGTTGACCCTGTCCCTCCTCCTCTAAGGGGGTCCCATTATACCAACGTCCTTTCGACACTGCTTTAGTCCCAGAATCTTTTGTACTGTAATGGTATCAGGTATGTAGTTATTTAAGAGATAATCTTATTTTATTAGTGTGTCTTGGAAAATTGGGCCCAATAGATACTGCTTTGAATGAACCTGTTAGTATTTAACTGATCTAGACTGGATTTACAAGTCATTAAGAAGGAAATAATTTTTCTTCCAAATAGTTCCAACTAGCGAGCTGTGTTGTAGTTAGGTTCAAGAGACCGTGGTTCATGGTTTCTTTACTTGTCTGCAGATAGTGTAACGTATGTTACGTCAAGTGCTTGATGCTAGTCAAGGTCCCACGCTACTGTTCTCTTTTACCCTTCCCGCTCATCACGTGAGAACACGCCTGCCTGTAGATCAGCACATGCAGACCGTCTCCAACAGGAGGTTGACGAGAGGGTCATTGCAGGGCTTACCCTCAGACTCAGAACTTAGAGTGCCCTGACAGATTTTATGTCACTTTGTATTTCTGTTCCTCCAACAAGTGTCACTCATACTTTGTTCTTTCTTATGTAGCCCCATGCTAAGTGCCCTTTATGTAGAAGTGACATTCGTGAAGACAGTTTACTAGAATGTCCTCCAGAAGAACTGGCGTATGACACTGGGAAAAAGTCTAACACGGAATGGACATCAAGTTCAAAGGTAAGGTATTTGAGTATTTGTTTCATGTTTACATAAAGAAACATCCTGTATAAAAATAATAATTACACTTTTAATTCTGTCATTTGAGTGTTACACTTCGTTGCTGATCACTGGCTGACTTTCGGAGGGCAGTGAAGGTTTTGGTCTTAATGTAAAAGTGGGTGGTCTTTCGCCTGTGCATTTTGGGGAAATAACATGGCAGGACCTTTCTCTTCATAAGAAACAATTTTGGATGTATTTTTGCCAATTCAAAGTGGAACTTAATGGCATCCTAATTTTTTTCAGATCAATGCTCTGATGTACGCATTGACTGCCTTGAGAAAGGAGAACCCCAACATTAAAAGTTTAGTTGTTTCTCAGTTTACAACGTTTCTGTCTTTAATAGAAACACCACTCAGGTGAGTTTAACAGTGTTTCTCACTGTCAGTAAAAGGATTTTTATGTGTTTTGATTTAGATAACAAAAAGTTATGTTTTACCAGTTTTATTCATTTCATCTGTCTAAAATAACATGCAGTCACAATAAAGAATATTTTCTGCTTGACCACGTGGTGGCGCAGTAGATAGAGCATTGAACTGGGATGTGGAGGATCCAGGTTCAAAACCCCGAGGTCGCCGGCTTGAGTGTGGGCTCATCCAGCTTGAGTGTGAGTTCACCAGCTTGAGCGTGGGGTCGCTGGCTTGAGTGTGGGATCATAGATATGACCCCATGTCACTGGCTTGAAGCCCAAAGGTCGCTGGCTTGAGCCCAAGGTCGCTGGCTTGAGCAAGGGGTCACTTGCTCTGCTGTAGTCCCCTGCTCAAGGCACATATGGGAAAGCAGTCAATGAATAACTAAGGAGCTGCAACGAAGAATTGATACTTCTCATTTCTGTCCTCCTACCTGTTTGTCCCTATCCCTTTTTCTGTCTCTGTCACTAAAAAAAAAAGAAATTTTCTAGAAGCATGGGATTTTAAAGATTAAGCCTGAATTTATTGAAAAAGAAACTGACTGCAGAGCCTGCCATTGTAGTAGATGGTTAGTAAGTATCTGTCAGAATAAACGAGTGGGGGATTGGTGACATGGAGACACTGTAGTTACTGAACGTGTGTTTATTGTATGGGGAGTGTGACTTGTCTCTCTGCCTCCCCCGTTAGAGCCTCTGGATTTGTGTTCACTCGTTTGGATGGTTCAATGGCCCAGAAGAAAAGAGCTGAATCAATTCAGTGTTTTCAGAGCACTGAAGCAGGCTCTCCAACCGTAATGCTTCTGTCCTTGAAAGCAGGAGGGGTTGGTTTGAACCTCTCTGCAGCTTCTCGAGTGTTTTTAATGGATCCGGTAAGTAATTCTGTAGACTTTGCTATGTTATTATTTCTGTAAAAAAAATGAAGAACGAAAACAATTTGTCCTTTTAAAGTCAGCCGGTGTTCATAGTTATCATCAATTGTGAGAATCTCTGAGGCAAACTTCCGAAATAGATCATAACTGACTGAATGTATGTTGAGGGCTTGACATAAGTAAACTGAACTTGAGAGAACGTGAGCGGATCGGTGGTGCTAAAGCGACCTTGCTCCACTTGTCAGGCCTGGAACCCCGCCGCCGAAGACCAGTGCTTCGACCGCTGCCACCGACTCGGCCAGAAGCAGGAGGTTATCATCACAAAAGTGAGTTTGCAAGCCACTTACTTTAAAATCAAGTTGGTGAGGGTTTCAGGTGATACAGATGTTGCATGGATACATTCTTGTAAAGTGTAGGGTTACGCAGGGCCAAGTAGGAAGGTCACCCTTACTCTCTTCAGAGGAAACCAGCACCTGTCGTCGGCCATGTGCTGGCTGAAGACCCTTTCTCTGCCGTTCCTGCTCCCTGCGGGCATCTCATTTGGAGATAGTTGGGGTCATACTGTGTTCTGTGGTGTTTCTTCCCTCAACAGTGAATATCGGAGACCACCGTGCAAGTGCATGCAGATCACACCTATTTCTGTTTTTCTCTATCGTGGTGGGAGAAACATATTAAAAATATTAAGAAGTATTTCCAAGTGTCCAGGTCAGTGGTAGTCCGTGGACATTGCTTTTGCTGTCCTGACCACCATCCACCTGCAGACTTGGGCACCTCCCGCTGAAACGCCATGCCCATCAGACGGGACTCACCGCCCCTTCCTGTTCCCCTGGCAGCCGCCCTCTTACTGTGTAGCCCTCTAATCTGACTACTCTGCAAACCCGTTCTTTTTAACACCTACATACAGGCACACCACAGTTTACCCAGTTCAGTTCACCTGCTGATAGAACGGGGCCGTCGTGAGCATTGCATTGCGTGCATCTCTGTGCATCTATACAAGTATTCTTCAGGAAAGCTAAGCAGTAGACTTCTGGGTCTAGAATTGTTACATAACTTTCAAGTTGTTTTCAAAATAGTCTTCCTGATGTATGAGAATGCTGCAGATATATACTTACGTGATGGTCAGAGCCGTGCCCTTCTGATCTGCACATAACAGCCTTGAGCATGTTCACATATCTGCTGTCCAGTAATATTTTTTCCTGTGAATTGCTTGTTTATATCTTTCCCCTACTTTTCAAAAAGTACAAATATAGTTTTATGGTATAAAGGGCTTCCTTATATTTTATACATTGTAATTTTGTAATTTTAAATGTTGTGTTATGTGTACTGGGCATGGTTATACCAGGCTCTTGGTTACCTTTGAACTTTTTATGTCCTTTGTTATGACAAAGTTTTAAATTTTGTATAATTTAAAACATGTCAGCCTTTTGGATTTTAAGGTTTTGCTTAGAACAGAGGCTTTATAATCATTTTAAAACAAATATACATTTACTTCTGATTCTTTTGAAATATTTTTTTTTTTGGTTTATGATTCATGATATGGTTTTAATTTTATCCTTTTTTTTTTTTTTACAACTTATATTTATTTTTTTTATTCATTTTTATAGAGGAGAAAGAGATGGGGGGGAGGGGGGGGAGCAGGAAGCATTAACTTCCATATGTGCCTTGACCAGGCAAGCTTAGGGTTTCGAACAGGCGACCTCAGTGTTCCTGGTTGATACTTGATCCACTGTGCCACCACAGGTCAGGCACTAATTTTATCCTTTTTACAAAGAGCCATTTGCTTCATTGCCAGTTGTTTAGAAAGTCCTTTTTTTTTTTTTTTTTTTTTTTTACAGGGACAGAGAGAGGGATAGATAGGGACAGACAGACAGGAACGGAGAGATGAGAAGCATCAATCATTAGTTTTAGTTGCACGTTGAGACATCTTAGTTGTTCATTGATTGCTTTCTCATATGTGCCTTGACCGCAGGCCTTCAGCAGACTGAGTAACCCCTTGCTCGAACCAGCAACCTTGGGTCCAAGCTGGTGAGCTTTTTTTGCTCAAGCTGGCGACCTCAGGGTCTTGAACCTGGGTCCTCCCAATCCCAGTCCAACGTTCTATCTACTGCGCCACCGCCTGGTCAGGCTAAATTAAAGTTTTTTAAAAATTCATTTTAGAGAGGAGAGATGAGAGCAATAGAGAGAGAGAGAGAGAGAGAAGGGGGAGGAATAGGAAGCATCAACTCCCATATGTGCCTTGACCAGGGAAGCCCAGGGTTTTGAACTGGTGAAAGAACTTTTCTATAAAGAGTGTTCCTATACAGGAACTTGGGTAATATTTCTATTTATTGATTGATTGATTGTGTTTCAACAACATTTTATAACACAGCTTTGGTTATTACAGTAACCAGAACAACTTGGATAGTGGTGAGTAGCAGTAGTGACAGTAACCATTCTTGGCTTGTTCCTGTGTCATTGTTCGGAATACTTTTATTGTTGTATACGAAACAGGTTACTTTTGATAAGTTTTTAGTAGATGCCCTTAATAAGTAAGGTTGAGGACATTTATTTCTACATTGATGAGGATTTTATTTTATCAGGAATAAATGTTGAGTGTTATCAAATGCTTCTTAATCATCTGTTGAGATGATCACTGTAATTTTTTGTGTTACGGATTATACCAGATTCTTGCATTTCTGAGAAAATCTTATTTGGCTTTTTAAATATGATAAATTGATTTTGCTAATATTCCAGTTACAAAGCTGCCTATAAAGTTTGCTTTTTGGAGTGCTGTTGTTATTTCATGATGGCGTTTTAAGATATAATTTGGGCCGTGGCCAGTTTGCTCAGTGGTAGAGCATTGGTCTGGTGTATGGATGTCCCAGGTTGGATTCCCGGTCAGGGCACACAGGAGAAGCGACCATCTGCTTCTCCACCCCTCTCCTCTCTCTCTCTCTCTCTCTCTCTCGCTCTCGCTCTCGCTCTTTGTTCCCCTCCTATAGCCATGGCTCGGTTGGAGCAAGTTGGCCCCTGATGCTTAGGATGGCTCCATGGCCTTGCCTCAGGCGCTTAAATAGCTTGGTTGCTGAGCAAGGGAGCAACAGCTCTAGATGGGCAGAGCATCGATCACCCTGTAGGGGACTTGCCGGGTGGGTCCTGGTCGGGGTGCATGTGGAATTATGTCTCTGCCTCTCTGCTTCTCACTAGAAAAAAAAAAAAAAAGATATAACTTGTGTCTTTACAGCCATATCTGTATAGCAGAAAACCACACTGAGTGATAAGGGAAAGCAGTGCTCATCTCTAGTTATATTCTGTTCTAAATAGTCTCACCGTATATTCAGGGAAAAGGGGAGCTAAACAGTGTCTAATTATTACTGACCATTTTTCAAAGCTACATAGTCCGGTAAGAATGTAAACCAATGTTTTCATCTTCTCAAGTGTTCATTTATTTTTAAAGATTTTAAATACTGTGACCTAAAAAGAACTTGACCAATTTTAACTTTTTTTTTTCTCTTAAAGTTTATTGTGAAGGACTCTGTTGAAGAAAATATGCTGAAAATACAAAACAAAAAGAGAGAACTTGCAGCTGGAGCCTTTGGAACTAAAAAAACAAATGCTAATGAAATGAAACAAGCTAAAATTGATGAAATTAGAACTTTAATTGATTTGTAATTGGTGGCACTTTGGTGAGATTGTTTGATCATATATATACAGAAATTTTGGAAATGGAAAAATAGTTTTAGAAATGAGACCTAGTGAGTATGTCTTCTAAAAGGGGCTTATTGTTTTATATCCGGGAAGAGGTGTGACTGACATATAAATCTCTATATGAACCTATTTTTAAGGATGTTTCAAGTAGCAATAAGTTCTGTTACAAATGGTGGCCTAAAATAAGTTTTTTGAGAAAAGTTACTTTGTTATTCAACTTTTCATACTATCTGCTGAGTATTTTCATATATCTTGCCAAATACTCAGCTTTTTCATATTTTAGAGAAGGTTAGACCTTTTATACTTTTGACCAAATGAAGAGTTATTTTTTATGTTGGACCCATTTGGTTTTTCAACAAAGCCTCCATTCGTGATGCCGTGGATTCAGCAGTCCTTGTGAACAATTCATGAAGACACAGACTATATATGAGATTGATTTTATGATTTCCAAAAACCATATTTGCATTCCAGAATCAACCTTACAATAAGAGACCAAAGTCCAGGTTAGTAAGTTACTTGTAAATATTTAAGTGACTTGCAGATTTATGTTCATGAAAAACTGAGGGACTGTGTTATAGCACTCACTGTGTTCCTGTCGTAGTGAGGCGTGCTGACGGCCAGTTAAATGTAAGGATGTGTTAGTGTGTAAATACAGTCTGGGCAGAAAGGGAACCAAGTCGACCCAATTTGACTTTAATATTTAAATTATGGAATGGCTAAATAGATATTTCTATATATAGATAATTTTTATTTATGTAGGGCTTTCTTTGCAATAACTTGCTACCTTTTTACAATTCCGAAGTTGACTCTAGGTGAGGGGTGTAGATGTGGGTGGAGGTTGGGCTGACTGACCACAATCATTCTAAAGCTAAAAGACATCTTAATCCTGACTGGAAAAAGTTGTTGTTGTTGTGTGTAGAATCAGAATTTGATTTTGGACCTTCGGTTGGTTAATTCATCCTGCCATCTATCATAGAGGTAATCATCTTTTTGTTAATAAGCTCACAGGAGTTGCCACAGAATTCTTGTTGATTCTTTGAACCACATTTAGCACAAACAAGCTCTCCTTTAGCAATCAGGTTAGGTAGTCAGTGGGGTTTTGTCCTTACGGGAAACTTTTTTTCTTTTTAATCCAAAGAGATTCATTACTGTAACCAGAGGAGCTTCATGTGAGATGATGCAGACTTGAGAATACCTTCTGTTCTACTTAAGTGTCGGGAGTGAGTTGGCTGAAGGCTAGGAGGTGGGCGGCAGCGTGGTGTTCTAGGGCGCTCCTCTAAGCTGTGTGCAGACCTAACTGCTGCCCTCGCCTCTGGCCCGCCTCGCGCTCCAAGGACACGGGTTGGTTCCGCAGCAGGAATTTTCCATCCCTTTTCTCTCTGGAAGGTGAGGCCGGGCTGACAGGACAGCGTCTTTGCGGGGACGAGAGTGGCTGGCCCTCCAGCATCAGGGGCAGCGGGGCCTTCTTTACCTTGTGGGGCTAGCGGTGCGCACAGTCAGGCTGCTGGGACTCCTGCCGTGCAGGACGTGGGGTTCTGGCCTCACCCTCCAGAGAGAGCGGGGCGGGGGTGGGGGCGCTCAGTCAGAACACCACAGCGCAAGCTCCTCTTCTCACAGGGAAAGCCTGCACACTCACCAGAAAGGCGAAGTCTTGGCTGCTTTACCCAGATATTGACATACTTGTGTTTTTAAACACATTTGGAACAAATTTGGCAAGTCATTTAAAAAATATGTTTTTGTATAGTTCTGTTCAAGAAAAAACAAGTTGAATTCATCCTGAGAACATATATAAACCACTGGAATGAAAAGCTCACATTATGATGCTGTACTGTTAATTGTTTCATTATTATGTAGAATAACAGCTTTAGAAATATGTTGAAGGTATTGTATTCCCAACTTGTGGTTCAAACAATTTTATTTGAGATTTAAAAATCAATAAAGATTTCAAAAATTTATTAGCTTTGTCAGTGCCATAATTTTAATGACTTTTCTTTACAGAAAATTTAATCTTTCATGAATATTAAACTTCTATGAAGATGTCTATATTACAGAATTACTTGGTTTTTACTGACTGTAAATAAAATATGATGAGTAACATATTCCTACCACCTTTTTTATCTTGCTCAATTTAACTGGATAAATTTCTTGTTCAGCAGTCATAATTATACAATTTTTTAGTTTATGCTAAATGTCTTGATCTTCTAAAATACTAGTTCCAGTTATTTTTATGTCTATGATACTACACAGAGGTGTGGTGGTATCATGAAGTCACATGTACTCTGCCTTGTAGATTTTGCACTAATGACAGCTCTACGGTGGGAAATAGTTAATCAAGAAAATCTGGTTATTACCAGTGAGTACCAAGGAAATTATCCTTCAGAAGTGCTTGCTTGTTTGTTTGTTTTTGAGATATCAAAGGCACCGGTGTATTTTTTCTTTGTTTTACTCATAATACTACTCACTGGGATTTGGAAGATGCATTAAAAACACAAGGACAAGTTTTATGTTTGGCTTATTAACAAAAACTCACATTTTTAATCTGAAGTTTTTAATTATATTAACTTTAAAATATTTGTGAAATATGTAATGTAACAGTTTACCCTCATTTAGTTCATTGAGGCTATCATCATCTTTCTTACATATTCTGGATTCTGGGTTTCGTACCTCATTTGTGTGGTACTTCTGAATAAAAAGCCAAAAATACTGGTGGCTGCATGCAATTGGGGCCTGCCCTGTGGTGACACCTGCTTCAAAGGGACCAGGGTTGGAAGCCCTGCTGTACGCAGGCATATCCAGCAGGCATGTCGTCTTTGATGTTAACACATTTCCACTTCTTGTGCAGTAATAAGAGGGAGCAGTCTTCTATATAAAATCATAATTTTCTCCTTTCAAATGTTGACTCCTGCCTGACCTGTGGTGGCGCAGTGGATCAAGTGTCGACCTGGAACACTGAGGTCGCCGGTTCAAAACCCTGGGCTTGCCCAGTCAAGGCACGTATGGGAGTTGATACTTGCTACTCCTCCCCCCTTCTCTCTCTGTCTCTGTTTCTCTCTCCGTCTCTCTTCTCTAAAATGAATAAATAAATAAAAATAATTCAAAAAATAAATACGAAAATGTTGACTCCTTTTACATGATTTTTTTTAAATCTGGTATTTTAATTGGTAAAAATGGGATATTTTTCTCCCATCCAAGTACTAACCAGGCCCGACCCTGCTTAGCTTCCGAGATCAGACGAGATCGGGCGCGTTCAGGGTGGTGTGGTCGTAGACGGGATATTTTTCTCTGTTCCAGCTCTCAACCTTCCTGATAAAGAATGTTCTGACATTAAAATAAAAAATTAAATTCATTTCTTTTAAATTTGTAAATTGATTTCTATGTGAAAAGGCAATGTTAATGATAATGACATACATAATTTAATGTACATGGTTCATTAACCTGAGCCAGGTATCCAAATTTGATAACTAGGCTACATTGGGACTTCTTTACATTTAGAACAACAGATGTCAAAATGATTTCTTAGACTGGTAGTTAAATTCTAGGGTGTGTCTTTGCACATTTGAAACCGGTGTGATCAGAAGTGATATAAGAGTTATCAAAGAGATACATGGTTAAATGTGTGCTCTGTTGACTAGAGCAGAGATGCTGGTCTAATGTTTTAGGGAGGTATTTACCCTTTTTGTTAGGGGAGGGGAGGGTTCCCTAATAGTACACTAGGTTTTAAAAATATTTTGCACTGGTATCAATAGTTGATAAAGGAAAGTTCAGTTCAATAGTTCCTGAGAAAAGGTCTAATGCAGGAGACTTAATATGCTTCTTGCAGATCCGGGTGTAAGGAGAATTAAGATAAACACTTCTGGAGGGGGGAGTGTGTCTCATGGAGCGAAAAATACTGTAAATACCTAACAAATACTTGTTCCTCTTTTGGCTTTCTTACAGATTTTTACTTAAAGGAGGTTGCATTTTACTCTCTGAAACTCAGAGAACAGTTATCAAATAACATACCCATGTTTCAAGTCGATTGTAACCCACTTTGTATCTAATAATCAGAGGAGAAAAGCAAACCATGGCAGTGTTCTAGGTCAGGCGAGTCTTCCTTAGCTTAATGCCCCGTTTCAGTGAGAAAGGTCAACAGTGCACGGTTCATTTGTAGATGTTATTTAGGATGTTTCCTGTATCGCTCAGCTGAGACTGCCTTCTGTAAAGCCTTCATTCATTAGAAGTTGAGTCCCCTGCTATGCAACAGGCAACCATCTTACCTCTTCATGCACCTGCTGTAAGCCTGACTCCCTGCTGTAGTCGGTGTAAATGTCTCCTTAATGCATCAAGTGTTCTCAAATGTCCCTGCAGTGCTTGAGAGTTACTTGGAGTGGAGCTTCTGTGACCTCAACTCAAGCTGTTGGCTAGACCCTGTCGAGGCAAGCCCCAAGGAACTGTACTTACAATTGGGTCTGATGTTTTTAGGAGCAGCCAGTTGGGGCCTCGGGCCCATCATCTTCCATTGCTCCCTTTTCCTCACTCTTCACATCCAACCAGCAGCAGCTTCACCGCTGGCACCCTGGTGAAAGGCATGCTGGGCCACCGTCTCTTTCCAGGACCCCCGTCTCTTTCCAGGACCCCCTCAATAAACTGGCAGGCCATCAACTCTTGTCCTCACTCAAACTATTTCCCACCAGCTGCGAAATGCAGTGTTCTTAAAACGTCTCGGAGGTAAAAGCAATCAGACCGTCTTTAAGAAAAGCCGCAATGGATGAACAAAACAAGACTGAAACTTACTACTTCATAATGGCACTATTACAAAACCCCCTTAAACTACTATGGTCACCTTTGAAGAATGCTAGGAAACCAGTTCCTTATTTTGCACACCTGGGAATGAAGGGAAAGAACCGAGCATTTATATAGAAACATTTCACCTAATCAGAACATCACCATTTTGAAATCCCTGATGAAATAATGTATTTAGGTTAGTGGTTTTCAACTGCCAGTCCATGGATCAAGTATGTCTGAGTGTAGACGCTATCATCTATTTTTTTTTTTAAATTTTATCTTTTGTGACAGAGACAGAGGGACAGATAGGGACAGACATACAGGAGAGAGATGAGAAGCATCAATTCTTTGTTGTGGCACCTTAGCTGTTCATTGATGGATTTCTCATATGTGCCTTGACAGGGGGGCTACAGCAGAGCTAGTGACCCCTTGCTCAAGCCAACGACCTTGGGGTCAAGCTGGTGAGCCTTGCTCAAACCAGATGAGCCCACACGCAAGCTGGTGACCTCGGGGTTTCGAACCTGGTCCTCCACGCCCCATTCTGATGCTCTTAACACTGTGCCACTGCCCCGTCAGGCTAGATGCTATAATCTTTATGTAACATCATAGTGGTTAATGCTTTTGTGGACTGGCTGTTGTAAAACATTGTTCTAGGTAACGATTATCAATAGTTAATATCAGGTAACCAGTGACTTGGAAGTAGCTAACATCACTACAAAGTATTTCTGAGAAACACATTATAGAGAAGCATCGAATTCCAGTCAACAAAATGCAGATGTGGGTGACTACAGCACAAATAATCGGGTTTCTACAAATACACGGAAGAAGACAAGGAACGAAAGGTTAAGGTAAGGAAACGAGACTCCACTAGAGATGTGTCAGCCAGTTGTACCGTATGGGCCTTACTTGGACCCTGATAACAAAGTGGAAATAAAACAAAAAATAATGGAAACCTTTTGGCATAGATAGCTTTTTTGGTGTGATGATTTTCTGAAAGATATATATGGAAATAGTTTGTGTGAAATTTCTTCCATGGGATTTGCTTCCAAATAGTCTGGTGGTGGCAGGTGGGGGAAGGGCTGATGGGTATAGAGATGTAACAATGTTGAAGATGGGTGAGGGGAGTTCTTTCTACTCTTCTGTTTACTTTCACGTGCATCTGTCATTTCTCTTTCATAAAAAATTAGATGTATGCCTGACCAGGCGGTGGCTCAGTGGATAGAGCATGGGACTGGGATGCGGAGGACCCAGGTTCGAGATCCCAAGGTTGCCAGCCTGAGCGTGGGCTCATCTGGTTTGAGCAAAGCTCACCAGCGTGGACCCAAGGTCGCTGGCTTGAGCAACGGGTTACTCGGTCTGCTGAAGGCCCGCAGTCAAGGCACATATGAGAAAGCAATCAATGGACAACTAAGGTGTCGCAACGAAAAACTGATGATTGATGCTTCTCATCTCTCCCCATTCCTGTCTGTCCCTATCTATCCCTCTCTCTCTGTCTACATCTAAAAATTAGATGTAGATTACATGAAAGAAAGGTGAATTGCTATTGAGTTTAGAAGGAAGTCCAAACACATCCCGTCCCTTGGCCTATGAAACCCCTTCCTACCTCTCCATCCCGTCTCGGAGTCCTGTCCCTGAGCAAGTTCTCACCTGCTCCAGGCCTCTGCCCACGGGAACCTCCTTCCCTCCTCTCTGGTATCCCAGCACCTCTTTCTGGGTCATTAGTATTTTATATAGGAGGGCTTGCTTGACCACCCTGAGGATGGCTTTTGCCTGTTAGCGTCGTCAGTGTCCTTTAGCATAATTTGTAATCACGTTGGGTTTCTTTTTGGCCTGTGTTCCCGCCTAGACTGTAAGGAACTATCTGGTAGTCCTGTGTTTCTGCTGCCTACACTCTGTGACCTGGTAAGTACTTAGTGCTGGTTGAATGAAGTAGTCTGTGGTGTCCGTCTTAAACGTGTAGTGAAGCCACGGTGACTGAATACTTTGGTAGCTGTTACTTCTGGAATAAGCTCGGGTACTTGGTGGGAACCAGATGTCTTTGACCGCTGGGATTATGAAAACAGAGCTGAAGTGAACTTGGAAATCATACACAGACTGTCCAGAAATAAAGGCTCGTTTGTATGATTTGCAAATTACTTGTAATGAACTTAATTTCCATCTTTTCTCTCACTGGATTCCCCTGGAAGAGCTCAGCCTGCCCACAGTGCTGAGATCCCCAGGCAGGAGGATGCTGGGTCCACGGGGCACAGCCTGGCGGGGAGGCGCTGAGCTCTCCAGACGGGAGGGGGCGGGTCCGCGGGGAGGCACCAACCTGTTTGGACTGGCTGGGGGAACTCGAAGGGAGGCACCAACCTGTTTGGACTGGCTGGGGGAACTCGAAGGGAGGCACCAACCTGTTTGGACTGGCTGGGGGAACTCGAAGGGAGGCGCCAACCTCTTTGGACTGGCTGGGGGAACTCGAAGGGAGGCACCAACCTCTTTGGACTGGCTGGGGGTATTCGAAGGGAGGCGCCGAGCTCTCTGGACTGGACGGGAGGGGGCGGGTCCACAGGGAGGCACCAACCTCTTTGGACTGGCTGGGGGTACTTGAAGGGAGGCGCTGAGCTCTCCAGACGGGAGGGGGCGGGTGCGCGGGGAGGCACCAACCTGTTTGGACTGGCTGGGGGTATTCGAAGGCCGCAGCAGCTCGCTCTCTACCAGTCCACATGACTAGCTTTTCTTCAGAAATAACTAGATTTTACAATTTTAGGTGAATCCACAGGTTGAGCTTTCTTGCCTCCAGGACTCCCTACCCTTGTGGTTATCTACACACCCAACAGGGCTGCCCTGTGTAGCCAGTGGGGCAGTGTGGACGTAAAGGAGGCTGACCTTGAGGATTAGGTCATCAAAACAATTGCAACTTTTGCCCAATTAAACTGCTGGAGTTTCTTTTTTTTAATTTTATTTTTATTTTTATTTTTGTGAGAGGAGGGGAGGCAGAGACAGACCTGCATGCACCCTGACCTGGATCCACCCAGCAACCCGTCTGGGGCTGATAATCTGCACATCTGGAGCCGTGATCACAACTGAGCTATTTTTAGCACCTGAGCGGAGGCTCCATGAAGCCATCCTCAGCACCCAAGGTCAACTCACTTGAACCAATTGAGCCATGGTTGTGGGAGAAGAAGAGAGAGAGAGAAGGGGGAGGGGTGGAGAAACAGATGGTCGCTTCTCCTGTGTGCCCTGACCGGGGATTGAACCCGAAACATCCACATGCCAGGTCAATGTTCTACTACTGAACTAACTGGCCAGGACCAAGTTTCTTCTTGCAATGGTCTGTTTTCTTCAACAGAGGGATTTCTGCATAGTCACTTCAGCTTTAAAAGGTCACTGATTCCTGCCATTCCCAACTCTGCCATCCTTGCCGCCTAGAATCACCTCTACATTTAATAAACGTGCTTTTAAAAGTTTTTATAATTTTTTCACAGATAAACGCACTAGGAGATACTGGGGCCCAGTGCTGAGTCTAGCAGCCCTGAAAGATGACTGTGTATGTTCAGACTGACCGTGAATTGAGAATTGAATGGCTCTAACATTCTAAGTCTGAATAACCCATGTAATACGAGATGCGACGTGGGTGACAGGCGAGAGAAATTCGATGTCACTTTTATCTACCAGATCTGTCCCCGTCACTGCAGATCACCAGATTTAATCATCCTGAGCTATCTGGACCCCAATCTTTAAAGCCAGTATTCCAGTATCAAGTTTCACCCTGGTCTTAAAAACACTGGCAAAGTCCCCACTACGTTCTTTCACGGGGAGCAGGAGTCCCTGACGAAGCGAGACACGGAGCTGCAGCAGTACGTCTTTATTATCCATACAGGCGCCACGCAGGCGGCCGGCGGGGGCACACAGCTGGCACCGCACTTCCCAGGCCGCCCACGGGGCAGGAGAGCCCGTGAGCAGCTCCCACACTACGACTACGGAGAGCACGTGAACGCCGTGTGCTGACCTGTTTGTGGACTGCGCGGCGCGGTGGCCGGCGGATCCCCCGAGGCAGGACTGCGGTCGCCCCGGCAACCCCGGCACAGCTGTGCGGGGCAGGCTAGCGCGGGGACACAAGTGAGCTGGAGACAGGCACCGCGTCCCCGTCTGGACACCGACGGGCTTGGCGCCTGGCTCTGTGCGTTCTAAGAGCTGACAGAGCCACCGCAACAGCGTGAGACTAGGCTTCCCTGACTGCATAGCTCGGCCATCGGCATAACGGAGCATTCCTGAAACGTGAGCTGCGGGAGTGCAGGTTAGAAAACAGAACACTGTGCCTGGGACAGGACCGCTGCCCAGCCCTACCCCCTGTCTACAAAACCCCTCTGCCGGGTTCAGTGAAAGCCTCTAGCAGCTGGAACAGACCCAGCGAGTGTCGGGGCCTGCCACGTGGGCGTGTCCACGGGAAGGCAGTGCTTCTACTGGAGGTACGTGTCCAGTTTCCTCTTGATGTTGTCAAAGGAGTCTGCGCCCATGTAGTCAGCCTGGCCCTGTTCCCAGCGCTCCTTCCGTTCTTCTGAGGACACAAAAGGCTGTGCTGTCGTCGGGCTCTCCCCAAGGGACAGATGTGACATGGCTCCTGAGACACCTTCCTGGAAAGGAGAGCAAAATCAGACTCCTTGAGCGCTGACATTCAGACTGTTGGGAACGCAGCACACTGAAGAAGGCGAGTGCAGCCAGGAGGACTTGTCATGCAGAGTTGCAACAACCGAAAAGCATTACATCAAACAGACGAACAAAAAGACACAGAGACACAAGGGTCGGTGGGTTTTTTTCCTAACAAAATGAAGACGTCTTGACTCGGTGACAACGCTGGGGAACAGGGACTGGGTTGATGTTGAAGTTCTGCGTACCTCTCTCTCTACAGAAGCCACAAGGGGAAGCCAGGGCACAGACCAAGTCTGAGAGCTGCGAACAGTTCATTAGAAAGCGTAAGAGGGACACGCGAACACAAGCCTCACGATCAATTCTGTCTGTGCGGGCTCAGGAGGACTGAGGACGTAAACCGAACGATACCTTAGAGGCCCAGCTCCAGGAAGAACCTAACCAGAGAGCCACCCCCCACAGCTGTCCCACTGTAGGAGCGGGAGCGACACTTTCAGACCCGGCGTCCGTCTCATCTGCCTGTCCAAGCTGACCACTACCATGGAGCATCTGGTCCCGCAGCTTCTGCTAGTGTCACCAGCTTAGCGTCCCGCCCGCACCTTCCTTGGATCCTAATTTTCAGTCTTTGGGTTGTGGAAGGCACGAAGGAAATGGAGCACCCCACCCTCAGTAGACTCTCATCACATGTAGACATGCAATGAGCTGGAACTGGACCACAAAGCAGCGGTCGACAACCCTTTTACACTTGGGGACCCCTGAAAATAGGAGCATAAGCGAATTCGACTAAGGTCACTGGGTCTGTCACCTTCATACAGCACCAGGTGGCTAACTCTTGCAGACTGGCACGAAATTTCTGGCGGACCAATCCGCAGAGGCAACGGGAGTAAGAAGGGAGGCTCTCTTCCTGTCTCCTTTTCATATTTTCTTCCAAGTGCCAATAAGTGAAATGGCTAACATCTCCACCAGAGCAAAGAGAACTATCTCTTATAATCTTCTAGTCTCTTATAGCAAGGTTATTAACTGATCAGTTAGACTTGATTATATTTCACCCATTAAGCTACTTTTTACAGCTTAACATGGAATATAAAGGTTTACTTTTAAAAACATTTTTATTGAACTTACTGGGGTGATGTTAGCTGATAAAGTGATGCAGGTTTCAGGTGCACAGCTCTCTCTCTCTCTCTCTATATATATATATATATATACACACACACATCATCTGTACACTGTATTGTGTGTTCACCACCCCAAGTCAGGTCTTCACCTTGTTCCACCTCCCAAATGTTTGATTTCTCATCCCTTTCCAATTCTTCCAAAAGAACCAACCTCAGAGGGAGGCCGTCAGAGAAGACACTACGCAGTTTGCTACTGTAAATTTTACTGTCATCTTTTTCTAACAAGACTTCTTTTTCAGGATTCTATATACGGTGTAGAGTACACAAACATCGGCCAAGTGTGTTTATATGTCACGTTGTTGTAACTTTCACTGGAAGCACATTCTTCTGAGCAGACGGCAAAAATAAAGTAGGTATCTTGAAATGTCTGCAGTTCCAGAAGCATGAAATGTGGCATTCTGTATTTTTATGACTTGTCTCAGGACGCTGGGCTAAGAATGTCCGCTTTGGTTTTTGCTGGTGACGCTTCTCCGTTCGGAGATGGACACTCTTTCCTATCCACAAAATCTATTTCTTTGTTTAAAGTGCCACCAAATACCCAACGACTACTGGCATACCAGGTTTTGAGAAAACACAGCCTTCAGTTAGCTGGAAGAAGGCGGCCAAGCTTACCAGGGTGAGCGCGGAGGGGGCCGCCCCGACGAGTCCGAGCTCCTGCAGCTGAGGCAGGGCGCCCGTGGTGAAGGTGTCCCACCACAGGCCGAGGAACGCCGGGTGGCTCACGGCGGGGTCCTGGGGCTCGCCCCTGACGCTCTTTGTTTTAGGATCGTAGGTGTAATTCCACGGTTTGATCTGCCCCAGGAAATGCACCACTTTGGCATTTGCGCCAAACCTGCCGAGGGACACAAGGCGAGAGAGAGGTCAGCAGCGCTCTGGCCGGGGACCGGCCGTGCTCCTGCCCTGCAGTCAGGCTGCCCAGGGAGCCGAGTTCCCTGAAACACTACCTGTGCTTTATTTATTTATTTCTGTATTTTCCAAAGTGAGAAGCAGGAGGCAGGCAGACAGACTCCCACATGCGCCCGACCAGGATCCACCCGGAAGCCCACCAGGGGGCGATGCTCCATTGCTGGAGCCATTCTAGCGCCTGAGGCGGAGGCCATGGAGGCATCCTCAGTGCCCGGTCAAGTTGCTCGAATGGGCCGTGGCTAAAGGAGGTGAGGGGAGTGTGGGGGGAGGGAAGAGAGAGAAAGGGGAGGGGTGGAAAAGCAGATGTGTGCCCTGACTGGAATCCAACCTGGGACTTCCACACGCTGGGCCGACTCCCTACCACTGAGCCAACCAGCCAGGGCCTACGTGTGCTTTTTAAATGATTCCACAGTATGTTAAATATACACAAAAAATTAAGAAAGTATCAGTGGATCAGTGCAGTGACCAAAATACCGCTTCGCTGTGGCCAGCAAAGGCACGGCCTCTTAGAAAAGCACTTGGTGTCCCCTACTCTAGTAGAAAGTGCTCACACTCTACAACCCGGAAGCTCGGCCCCTGGGCACCTGCTCTGCAGAAACTCTTACACGCGTGACAGGAGGCGCGAGCAAGCCGTTGGCGGCGGCAGCTCTATCTGAAAGGGCATGAAGCACCCATGACCACGTGTGAGGGGAGGACCTTGCTGAGCACCTCTGCCTCGCGGGCGCTGGGCCTGCTCCCCGCCAGCGAGCCGTGGGCAGTGACGGCGTGCCGCAGCAGGGCGGTGGTGTCTGTTCACCTGCTCTGAGAAGCTGTGACCTCTGTGGGCAGAGAGGCCTGGGCAGCCGGCCGGGTGTGGAACAGGGAGTGTGGAGTGGAGTAGTCACCCCGCGCCTGCTGCGGACCAGCCAGTGGTCACCCCGCGCCTGCTGCGGACCAGCCAGGGCGGCCAGTGGTCACCCCGCGCCTGCTGTGGACCGGCCGGCAGTCACCCCGCGCCTGCTGCGGACCAGCCAGGGCGGCCAGTGGTCACCCCGCGCCTGCTGCGGACCAGCCAGGGCGGCCAGTGGTCACCCTGCGCCTGCTGCGGACCAGCCAGGGTGGCCAGTGGTCACCCCGCGCCTGCTGCGGACCAGCCAGGGCGGCCAGTGGTCACCCCGCGCCTGCTGCGGACCAGCCAGGGCGGCCAGTGGTCACCCCGCGCCTGCTGCGGACCAGCCAGGGCGGCCGGTGGTCACCCCGCGCCTGCTGTGGACCAGCCAGGGCGGCCGGCGGTCACCCCGCGCCTGCTGCGGACCAGCCAGGGCGGCCGGCGGTCACCCCGCGCCTGCTGCGGACCAGCCAGGGCGGCCAGTGGTCACCCCGCGCCTGCTGCGGACCAGCCAGGGCGGCCAGTGGTCACCCCGCGCCTGCTGCGGACCAGCCAGGGTGGCCAGCGGTCACCCCGCGCCTGCTGTGGACCAGCCAGGGCGGCCGGCGGTCACCCCGCGCCTGCTGTGGACCAGCCAGGGTGGCCAGTGGTCACCCCGCGCCGGCTGTGGACCAGCCAGGGCGGCCGGCGGTCACCCCGCGCCTGCTGCAGACCGGCTGGACGTCAGCTGTCCAGGCCCACCTACCAGTGTGGGAGCAAGGGGAACACTGCTGAGGTCTTACGGTTGTCCTGTGTTTTTCATTCAAAAAATACTGAGTATCAGTTATTAAGTATTCCCACTTGGTAACTGCTCTTTGGACTTTTTAGGTTTCTGTCATTTCTTCTCTAGAAACAGACCCACACTCTCAGCTGGCTGCAAGGGGAGGACTAAGAGGGGGGCTTCTCTGTCTGCATTTACATCTTTCTCCTGCAAAACATTTAAAGCTACTATTCCACATGCAATTTGAAAAGCAAATGTCACTCTTCAAAGCTTGAAATGGCTCTGTGCCTCTCCTATGTAATGAAGTCCTCATTACATATATGACCTGGTCCTTCACATTCTATGGTTTTACTTATTTTTATTTTTTACGTGAGAAGAGGGGAGATAGTAAGACAGACCCCCACATGCTCCCAGACTGGGATCCACGCAGCAATCCTCATCTGGGGTCGACGCTCAAATCAACTGAGCCACTGGCTGTGGGAGGGAAAGGAGAGAGAGAGAGAGAGAGAGAGAGAGAGAGAGAGAGAGAGAGAGAGAAGGGAGAGAAGGGGGCAGGTGGAGAAGATGATCACTTCTCCTGGGTGCCCTGACCAGGGATCGAACCTGGGACATCCACAGGCCAGGCAATGCACTATCCACTAAGCAAACCGGCCAGGGCCACATTCTATGGCTTTAAAAGGGTAACTTCTGGTATATTCATTTCATGGAATACAATACAGTGATGAACCGAGTGAACTACATATACACAGTTACATACATATGTAGCCAATAAAGGAATTTTTAAAGTATGCTTAAAAAAAGAAATACATCCGAATTCAAATAGGAATACATATGAATCCACTTATGTAAAGGCAGAACAAAACCAAGTACTTTGAAGAGAGCAAGAAACTGTCTCAGTACAATTTCCCGGTACTGGGTCTCGGGGCGGGGAAGCAGGGGAGCCGCAGAAAGGGGCTCGCAGGGTCCTGGCTGCGCCCCACTCCTGAGTGGCGAACACTTTAAAAACCGCACGTCATTCGTGTCCCCTCTGTGGCATGCACACTGTACTTCACAAGAATGACTTCAAGTAAGAGTGGTCGTGCTCCAGCCTGGAGGGAGGCTGTGCGCAGGAGACTGAAGAATACAGGTGACTACCAGGGCTAACAGGAAGGGGGCGCAGTGCGGGCCCCGGGAATCCGGGGGTGGGGTGGGGGTGGGGTCACTGAAGAATACAGGTGACTACCAGGGCTAACAGGAAGGGGGCGCAGTGCGGGCCCCGGGAATCCGGGGGCGGGGTGGGGGTGGGGTCACTGAAGAATACAGGTGACTACCAGGGCTAACAGGAAGGGGGCGCAGTGCGGGCCCCGGGAATGGGGGGGGGGGAGGGAGTCTGTGCGTAGGAGACTGAAGAATACAGGCGACTACCAGGGCTAACAGGAAGAGGGCGCAGTGCGGGCCCAGGAATCCGGGGGCGGGGTCACTGAAGGCGAGGTGCCCGGGGCAGGGGGTGTGACCTCAGGTTCGTACACAGACGGGAGCCAGCCGGGTGAGAACGCGTAGTTCTAGCAGACAGCAGCTCTGGGGTGACAGTGCCTGCGAGCAAGGAGGAAGCTCTCATGGAGAACCCGGCAACACGGGGCGGAGCCTCGCCTGTCGGGCTGGCTGTTAGATTTTAGTGGATTTATCCCACAGAAAACTGAAGGATTTCATCATAACATACAGATCAAAATGCACTCTTCAGGTAACCTTTCCTAGCTCCTCAAGTTTATTTATGTATCTATTTTAATGTCAGAGACCTGTTATATAGCCACTGTTATCTCAGAGTTTGCTATGCTTAGGGCCAAAATTATTTAAGCACGTGATTGGGAGTAAGAGTCCTGCAGAGAAGCTCCCAGAGGGGAGGCGGAGTGCCCAGAGCTATTGGGTGGCAGAGGCAGCGTCTGGCACGGCTCGGCCTCGGTCTCAAGCCTGAGCGCCCGTTCTGTGTGACCATGCTGCCAGTCCAGAGCTGTGTAACGAAAACAGGGCCTATTGTAAATGTCCTCCTAAGGGTGACGACCCCACAGTGCATTTCTTCTGAAAATGAAGTGGATGCCTGATATCCCCAAGCTAGCTCTTCATTTTTTTTATTTTTATTTTTTTGAAGCTGGAAACGGGGAGAGACAGTCAGACAGACTCCCGCATGCGCCCGACCGGGATCCACCCGCACGCCCACCAGGGGCGACGCTCTGCCCACCAGGGGGCGACGCCCTGCCCCTCCGGGGCGTTGCTCTGTTGCAACCAGAGCCACTCCAGCGCCTGGGGCAGAGGCCAAGGAGCCATCCCCAGCGCCTGGGCCATCCCCGCCCCAATGTAGCCTCGGCTGTGGGAGGGGAAGAGAGAGACAGAGAGGAAGGAGGGGGGGGGGGTGGAGAAGCAAATGGGCGCCTCTCCTATGTGCCCTGGCTGGGAATTGAACCCCGGTCCCCCGCACGCCAGGCCGATGCTCCACCGCTGAGCCAACCGGCCAGGGCCTAGCTCTTCATTTTATACCGAGTGTATCAAACACAGACACACAGACACACAGAGAAACACACACTGTCACACCGATAACTTGCAATTTTATCCTTAAATCTGTTATGTGTAAGGTGTCATGCTCAGTGCCTGGTCACAAGAAGCTTTTGTCCAAACGGAGATGAGTCATCCAATAAAAGTAATGAACAACGGCACAAGCCAGGCAACAACTCGGGCCACCAGGGCACGCAGACGCTAAGGACCATGGAGGTTCCAAAGCAGCAGCGCGATGGGGACTTTCAGAAGAGGCTTTGTGTAGGCAAGCTGGGCCGGACAAGGCTAGGACAGACGGGCAGGATTAAGACAACAGCTTTCAACAAATGTCCAGTGACAGCAGGGGAAACCATCCCAGCCATGCAAACCCTAAGGTGAAGGCCGGACAGAGCACAGGTGACGGGGCGCGGCCTCTGCCTGCTCAGACACGCACTGCTCCTAACTCGACCTCCCTCCTGGCCGGGAGCCCGTGGGCCCTGCCGGCCTGCCCTGACCCGAATGTCTCGGCCTATGATTCGCTTAGTCCTGATACGAATGTCATATACACAGTCACGACAGGACAGGTAGAATACTCATTAAATTAAAACATGGACTATATTCCTATCTGAACTACTCTCCTGACACCTTGCAAATAATTAAGCAAGTGACAGCTAACACACAGGATGGGCAAAAGCTGGTTTACAGTTGTTTGCATGGAAATCAATACAGTAGTGAGTAATAATACAACAATAAACTGCTTCACATACTCCCGACTGTAAGCCTACCTTGCCTCCAAGTACCGAGTGCTCACTCACACCAGACCCCGGGTAATGTCTGCTGACCTCCCCAGTGAATCCCCAGACATCTATGCCTGTGTACACCAGAGCACAAGGAGTTAAATCACCTGTCAGGATCACAGAGCTGGGGGCACCACAGTGCTGGGTTGGAGCCCCAAGACTCCACCAGGCCCACTGGCTCCCAAGCCCAGGTTCTCAGCCACAACCAGGCTATTTTAATGCACTCCCAGAAATATAAGAACATTTTCTGAGAGTGACGTCTGTTACTTCATGGGATTAACTCCATGCCTATAGATGGCCAATCTGAAAGTTGGAAAAAATATGCCTAATGAATTCCAAAAGAACTCCAAATATAAAAGAAAGTAACTGATAGGAAAGAAAGTGACAGAGAAATCCACGCAGCGCTGGTGCAGAAGCTCCTTGCTGAAGGAGGCAGTCTGCATCCGGTTCAGAGTGCAGGAGGGAAGGGAGCAGACTGCATCCGCTTCAGAGGGCGGGAGGGAAGGGAGCAGACTGCATCCGGTTCAGAGTGCAGGAGGGAAGGGAGCAGACTGCATCCGGTTCAGAGGGCAGGAGGGAAGGGAGCAGACTGCATCCGGTTCAGAGGGCGGGAGGGAAGGGAGCAGACTGCATCGGGTTCAGAGGGCGGGAGGGAAGGGAGCAGACTGCATCCGGTTCAGAGGGCGGGAGGGAAGGGAGCAGACTGCATCCGGTTCAGAGGGCGGGAGGGAAGGGAGCAGACTGCATCCGGTTCAGAGGGCGGGAGGGAAGGGAGCAGACTGCATCCGCTTCAGAGGGCGGGAGGGAAGGGAGCAGACTGCATCCGCTTCAGAGGGCGGGAGGGAAGGGAGCAGACTGCAACCGGTTCAGAGGGCGGGAGGGAAGGGAGCAGACTGCATCGGGTTCAGAGGGCGGGAGGGAAGGGAGCAGACTGCATCCGGTTCAGAGGGCGGGAGGGAAGGGAGCAGACTGCATCCAGTTCAGAGGGCGGGAGGGAAGGGAGCCGACTGCATCCGCTTCAGAGGGCAGGGGAGGGAAGTCTGCATCCGGTTCAGAGGGCAGGGGAGGGAAGGGAGCAAACTGCATCCGGTTCAGAGGGCAGGGGAGGGAAGGGAGCAAACTGCATCCGGTTCAGAGGGCAGGGGAGGGAAGGGAGCAAACTACATCTGGTTCAGAGGGCAGGGGAGGGAAGGGATGGATGGTGCCCCTGCCAGACACTGTGCTCAGTGTCCCAGGGTCTCCCCAGCACCTCCCTCCCTGGGCTGATCCTTCAGAGCTCACGTGGGGGAGGGGCACAGCGGTCCCACTGCCCTCAGAAGGCCACCTGGTGCTGTAAAGGCCCAGTGAGAGTGCCCAGGCTCCGCTGGGCGGGACTGCATACCTCAGCCTGGGAATGTCTGGCCGCAGGTGCCTCAGGGCTTCTGCCACTTCCCTGAATGCCGGGGTCATGCTGCTGAGAGACCTCAGGTGGCCCTGGCACGGACAGTCCGCACTGCATTTCACTGTGGCTGACCTTCCTAAAGCCGGGTCTCCCACTGCCTTCTTAATGCTAAATCCGTGTTACCCTGTGGCCGGAGGGAAGACCCCTCGCCCCAAATTACCTCCTTTACCTGTTCTACCCCAGCAACGGAAAACCATCTCCCCCAGAGAGGCCCTCCACAGACATGCAGTCCTGGCTTTAGGACAGTTTCTGAGAAGCCTGTGATGGAGGAACTAAGGACTTAAGGGGTCCCGAGGTGGCTGGAACGGCCCTTCCCGCCCAAAGGTGAGGCGCCCTTCGGCTGCTGGAAGACGGGGGTGTGGAGGGACACTTGGTGAGCAGGATGGTGGACGGCTGCCTGGGGTGATGGACCCTCCCAACAGCTACCCAGCAGCAACAGAATGAATCACAGAACACACGGATGACCTGAGTAGGCACCTGCAGGGCAGGGCAGGAGCGCTCACGAGGCTTCAGAGACGCAGGCAGGGGAGGAGAGCGCTGCTGGGCTAGAGGCCCAGGCAGGTGCCCCGGCTCCGGCACAGGAAGAGTGGGCACTTTCTTCTAGGAACATCTGACGTGTCCATGGAGATAGACGGGAATAGCAGGAAAACACACTGGGGGTCACACCTGCCTGCAAAGGGCCTGGGTGAATCCCTGGACACAGGGCGTGGGCCAGCCCAGCCAGGGCCCTGTGAGGGTGGACGGGTGGGGGCGGGTGAGGAGTACCGCAGCGGCCACAGGGGGAACACGGCTGGGGGCTCTGCACAAGGTGGCAGCCCAGGGTCATCCCGGGCAGGGGGTTAGGGGGCCGCTGGGCCTGCCACAGGCTCCCCGGTGTGCAGGGCTGTGGTAGTGCCCTTAGAACTGTGTCCCTGGGCCCTGGCCGGTTGGCTCAGCGTTAGAGCGTCGGCCTAGCGTGTGGAGGACCCGGGTTCGATTCCCGGCCAGGGCACACAGGAGAAGCGCTCATTTGCTTCTCCACCCCTCCGCCGCGCTTTCCTCTCTGTCTCTCTCTTCCCCTCCCGCAGCCAAGGCTCCATTGGAGCAAAGATGGCCCGGGCGCTGGGGATGGCTCTGTGGCCTCTGCCTCAGGCGCTAGAGTGGCTCTGGTCGCAACATGGCGACGCCCAGGATGGGCAGAGCATCGCCCCCTGGTGGGCAGAGCGTCGCCCCATGGTGGGCGTGCCGGGTGGATCCCGGTCGGGCGCATGCGGGAGTCTGTCTGACTGTCTCTCCCTGTTTCCAGCTTCAGAAAAATGAAAAAAAAAAGAGAACTGTGTCCCTGTGCACTAACCGTGCAGACGGGCCAGGGTTCCCGTCACAGCAAGGGGCCTGGAGGGCTTGCCCTGTTGGCTTCCACAATAAAACACTGTCTGCAAAACGACAAGCAAAAGGTTTTAAATGCTGTTTTTGCATCTAGAGTTTTAATGAACTGAGAGATGAATTTCACGCAATCATTTCTGCCTCAGCCATGTCACCTGAGGAATGTTTTCAAAAATCATTTTCTATTATTTTTAATCAATTTACTCTTCAGTCATTTATGAAAATCCAAAACAGCCATGTCAAAATAGGAGTACAGACCATAAGTATAAGAGGAAACTACTTATTTAAAATAATATTTTAACCTAAATGCAAATTTGGGAGTCTTCCTTATAGAAGGGTAACCCATGATATTTTTCTGGTTTTCTCTCTCTCTCTCTAGTCAGGTACCTGTTGAGATTGATGTCATCCGGCTAAAAGCAAAATAGCTGATGAATAAGAAGGGGAAATGTTGATGGCAGGAGAGAAACTCAACTAACCTTGCTTGACCCAGAACAAGGATATCGGAAGATTCACTGACTCACTGCCTGATTTATCCGCCCAAACACCAGCCAGGAACAATTTAAAAAAGTTTGGAACATATCACAATTGTCTCCAAATTACTGACAGCCATTCATTCTGACCCAATAACGGGGATTTGTCTCAGCTTGCACACATCTCCTAAAATAAGTGTTCTAATTTTAACTAGCCAGGATCTCACAAGAGACGTCCAGATCACAAGACGCAGCCTGCACCCCAGCCAGCAGTAATACTGCTTATGTTAGCCGTTAGAATAATCCCAGTGACCTGACGTTGCCAAAGGGTCAGGGAGAATTTTCACGACGAGTTCAGCGGCTGAGAAACGCAGCCAGGAACCTGTGGCCCAGACGGACTGCCAAGGACAGAGGGCTGACCCGTGACAGCGCACACGGGCGCGGCCGTGCGGCGTTCAGTTCGGCACCGAGAACAGGCGCAGCGCTGCTCGTGCGACCCTCCCCGGGAAGCATGGTGTCCGGGCAGACGTGCTCTCATGGATCCCCAATGGCCGCCGCGTTCTAGGTCCAGTGCCAGGTCCCCGCTGTCCTCTGTCCAACCTCTCGCATCTGACGCCACGAGTCAGTCCCCCCCTGCAGAGGGTTCCTCGGCCTGGCTTGGGCAGCACCTGGCCTCGCTGGGCCTCCTTCAGTGAGGCTCTGACCCGGGTCCCCTTCCCAGTCCCCGTCCCTCGTTTCCCACCTCTGCTGCGCCCTCAGGACTCGCCGCCATAACCACGGTTCTGGTTGCAGCACCGGGCTCCCGGCTGCGGGCATCACTCCCACGCTGACAGCTCCGCTCCTGCAGAGACGTCTCACCCCTGTCCCCAGCTCCCGTCCTCACGTCTGTCCCGCTCAGCTGCGGAGGCCACCTCTGACATCCTTCTTCCACATGGCACCGAACAGCTGACTGTTTCATAAGAAGCTGGACATCTGGGTTTCATGTGAAATTCCTTCACTTCTAAGCACTGACAACTCAGGAAAAGCCACCATGTAAGAGACACAACAGGTGTGCGGCACAAACAGCGGGCAGCCCGCTGGTCTGCGGTCGAGGAGGGGCAGCAGCCCCCCCCGTGGGCGCCCCTCCTGTGGAAATGGCGCGGGCACTCGTGCCCCCAGCCTGTGCTCAGAGCAGCCTCTGGAGGCCGCTGGCCGGGTGGAAGCTGCAGCTCGGGGGGGACCAGGCAGGACGCAGAAGAGCAGCGGTCGGATCTGAGGACGGCCACTGACAGCAACGGGCAGTCCCAGGGGATGCTGGAACGGCCAGACTGCCATGCTGGTAAATGGCACACCGCGGCCCCACAGCATCACCAATGCCCAGAAAGGGGGAACCGACATCCACGCCACCCCCTCGGGGCTCTCCAACACTCAGCCACGATGGACTCAAGTATGAGGACCAACAAAGAGCTGAGACAAGAAAGGTCTACGTCTACAGCAGCCAGGGCTCCGGGCGAAGGGGCAGGGTGGGGAGAAACGAGCACAGAAAGGCGAGGCTTCCGTGCTGGTCGCAAGGGCACTGGGGCCAAGGTGTCTCACGGATCAAAACCGCAGTCGCAGACACACACAGGAACAGAAGTCAGTGCGCTGCAGGTCCACCTCCTTCATGGAAAGACTGATCTTGCGTATTCAGTGAATTAGCCACATCTGTTACAGGTGGTGAGGAGCTCGGATGGGCTCAGGAAGGGGAGCAGTGCGCAGGGACAGGAGTCTTCGGGTTTCCGGACCTGGTGAGCAGGCCGGGCCGGGTCAGAGCTCGGGTCACACCCTCGCACAGGCACGAGGGCAAGGTGAAACGCTCGACTGGAAATTACTTGGTAAATCAAGCTCCATTTGGTAACTAATTTGTGTGGCCGTGGGAAGCCACACCAGGACCTTCTTGAACTTCGCGTGCGGCCTGTCTCACACCCCATGGAGAGGCACGCACGCTCAGCCAGCCGGCTCGGCGGGACTTACAGGGCTCGTTTTAAAAAGACTAACGATATCCTGGCTAACACTCTGCACAAGCCGAACTCCCCGCTGCACGATGAAATAACAGGCCCTCTGGACGGAGCAAACCTGGAGGACACGACTCCACCCAGAGCCTGCTGTCTCCCAAACGGCGGGCGAGGCTCCTCCAGAAACGTCATCTCCCCAAGAAAATGCATTTACAATTTTGTCTCTCAACGCCTACCCTACAAGTGACCTTAAAAATGACTAAACCAAGCCATGCGGTTCTCAAATTATTCTGTGTTAAGAGGGTCTTCTGTTAAAAAAACCTGGTTGAATCTGGTTTTCAGTGGCCTGACCTGTGGTGGCACAGTGGATAAAGTGTTGACCCGAAACGCTGAGGTCGCTGGTTTGAAGCCCTGGGCTTGCCCGGTCAAGGCACATATGGGCGTTAATGCTTCCTGCTCCTCCCCCTTCTCTCTCTCTCTCTCCTCTTTAAAATGAATTAAAGAAAGTCTTTTATAAAAGAAATCTGGTTTTCAGGAGCTATGTTTGCGTTTTCATTCCAAGTGCTAAGACAATGAAGTGCGTCTCCTTCACATCCTCTCCCACCCGCTGGTTAGAGACGCTCCTGTCATGGCCCCAGTCTCGTTAGGTCTGCTTCCTGCTGGGCTGCCCCTCACTCGCCAGCAAGGCCACGCTGTTCTCCGACGCCCCTCGCGCTCCGGGCCCGGGCACCCGAACTCTGCATGGGGACCTCACAGCACGCGGCTGCAGGTAGCTGGTAGGCTGTTCTCCACCCCTCCCAGGACGCCCGAGTGGCTCTGAGCCCCCCGAACCCCCGGTTTCTCACGCTACCTGTTGTCACCATGCTGCCCCGGGGAAGGCCAGCCCACCACTGAGCCACTCGGTCCCAAGACCCCGGAGGCTAGTCTGAGCCGGCGGGGGAGCTGCATTCAGACCGGGCTCTTCGCGGAGCACACAGGGCAAGTCTACTCCAGCTCAGAGAGGGAGCGACACAATCTCACATGAACTCAAAACGAAAGAGAAATATAGCTATCTGCCTTTTCAGTCCTTCTTAACTGTAAGAAAATGCAGAGAAAGTGTCTCTGGAGATGGATCTCGGCAAAAAGAAACGGAACCAACAGCAGCAGTCTGGGGGGGGGGGGAGAGCGAGTTCTCTGAGCCCTTTCACACTCCAGGCAGGGAGGTGCCCAGAGGAGACAGCACCTAGCGCCGACCCCCGAGGGGGCGCGGCACAGACGGCCACATTCCCTCCTGTCGGCCCCCGGCCAACTGACGTCCGTCTGATGGACGGAGCTGCTCCCAATCTCCCAGTGCGTCATCCACGCTGCGATCATGCCAACGAACTAAGAGATTTCCTAAATTAGCACGGATTTGTTGAGCCAGGAGAGGGAACAGTCCTAACCATTCTGGTAACTTAGATGTCAAACTAGTTGTGTCTGAGAGATTCCCGGAGAGCACATTAAAAACACTGGGTTCCTGAGAGAGGGGCCAAGGTTCTAGCACGCAGGTCCCCCCCCCCCCCCGAGAACGCTGCCCCCCCCCTCGTTTTTCTTTGTCAGAATAAATGCAAGCAGTGTCTGCGAACCAGCCGTCAGGGACAGGTGCCGTGTGTTTTGTTTTGTAGGAAGAGGAAAATCGGATGGACTCCAAGCGAATGGTAGCGTAGGGGAGACGGGTGCCAGGCCCCGGGGCCAAGGGACATGAAAAACACGAGTCGTTAAATGCCAGGATGAACCTGTTTGAGAAGTGAGACCACCTGGAAGGATGTCAGAGTCACGTGTGCCCAACACCCCCCTCCCCCCTCCCCAGGACACGTGCTCCCTGTGAAGAGCCGTGCAGGGCGGGTGAGCTGCTCCCACGGTCCACGCTCTCCCCTGCGTCTCAGCTTCTTGCCTGCCAGCTGAGTCCAGTCAAGCCAACTGCCGTGTTACAGACAAATTCAGTGTGGGGTGGGGGTCAGCTGTCAGTCTGCAGGGACACGTCCACCCTGGCAGGGTCAGGAGGCAGCCAGGACCACAGAGAATCAGACCCAAATTTGCAAGCAAGACAGGCTTGTTCTTTATGAGGCCAAGGCCGAGGGGTGGAGAGTCTTCTCACACTCCATCACCTGACAGCGGCTCCTGCTCTGTTTGCTTTGCTGGACCCACGGCGTACAGAACAGGGAGAGACTGCCTGCTTCGTGCTGGAAAGGGGAGAGGACCCCGAGGCTGTCTTGCCCTGGAGGCCAAGGCCAAGAGGACAGTTAGGGGAAGCACACAGATGCCTACAGTCCTCATCCGGGGCCAGGTGGAGTCTGCCCAGAAAAGGAAGCACTTGTGCCACAAACCTCCAGGCACGCTGGCTACTGCGGTGCAGGCCCAGAGAGCACGCTGGGCAAGGGCATACGGGGAGAAAGGCCCTTTGCCTTCGGGTCGCCCCGGAGTGCCCGGGGCACAGACTCAGCAGAGCAGGCCCAGCTCCAGGAGCTTCGCTGCCCTCGCCGCGTCTCAGCACCCAGCTGACAGCGGCCTCTGCTCAGGG
Source organism: Saccopteryx leptura (assembly GCF_036850995.1). NCBI lineage: Eukaryota > Metazoa > Chordata > Mammalia > Chiroptera > Emballonuridae > Saccopteryx > Saccopteryx leptura. The sequence continues at coordinate 6,794,348 of NC_089510.1, read as the reverse complement.
CACCTGACTCACCGTCTCGGTTTGGCACCAGAGCGTCAGAGGCTGGGGGGCGGCCCGGGCGCCCACCGCGAGGCCAGCGCTGCAGCTCGGCTGTGCGAGCTGATGAACGGGGACAGTCCCAGGGGCGGGGCCGGACGAGCACGGTGCAAACCACACAACCACAACAATGTCCTGAGCCCCCCCCCATGAGCTCCTTCCTCTCAGGACAGGCTCTCCAGGCAGGTTGGTCCCTTGTTTTGCATGTGGGGACCTGGGGCACAGAGCAGCCCACGGGCAGAGCAAAGGCCGTGCCCCACCCTGTGGCTCAGACACCACCAGATGCACCCCACCTCTCAGACGGACTGACAACCTGACGCTCTCGGCGAGCTCACGGTGACCTCTGTGGGGCTCCGAGGCAGAGAGGCCCAGCCTGGACCGAGCTAGAAGCTCAGTAACTGGTAACCACGCAGGGAGTGGCCACTCCAGGGTGGGCACGAGGGAGCCCAGCTCCACGCTCCCACACTGCGCACCACACTGTCAGCATCTTGCTGGACCCCCACGACCACGCGGAGGGAGCCATTCACACCCTTAGAGGTGAGAGCACACACTCAGCGGCTCGCCCGCCCGAGCCGGAGCTGGGTCTGCACCCAGTCTGTGCTCTGGACCAGGAGGCACAGCGGACTTCTGCGAGGTGCAGGCACCCGGGAACCTACAGCCCCTCCCCCCACGGGGCAGTGAAGTATGCTCCGGGCACAGAGTGAGGACTGGCCACTCGCCTCTCCCCTCACAGCCACGCTTCCTGTAAGGGAGAGGCTCCCCTCAAAGCCTCCCACCCGGTCCTGCCCTCAGACTGCAGCACACCCCGAGATCCTGACCCCACTCCCCGTCTTCACCACCCTGACAACAGTTAGTGAGTTCCCACTTACGCTTTAAATGCTGGGAGGTAGGAGTACATAGAAATGCTGCTCAGGTTATAAATAAACGGCAGGTGCTTTCTGATATCTGCTGTCGCCCAGCTGCTAAAAAACGTGTTCAGTAAACCCTGGTCCCCACCTGGAAGGAAAGAAAAAAAAAAAAGACCAGTTAAAGCCGCAGACCACGGAAGCTCAGTAACTGTATAGGAATATATGCACAGACCTGTAGAAACAGGTACCAGTTCCATTTCTAAAACAAGAAATTCCACGTTAAACCTACTAAGGACACATTGGGGGTGGGCGTTTCTCTGAGTTAACTCATTAATTAAACACTTCCTGAGCAGCCTGGCGGGCAGGCACGGCACAGTCCCCGGGAAGCGGGACATGGCCATCGTCTCCAGGGGCTGGGGAGGGGTGGCAGTAGTGACAGCGGCAGACCGAGGACCAGGAAACGGCCGGGAAGGGGAGGCCGGCCGGGCAGGAGCACAGGGACCACGAGGGCACGTGCAGCGGCCACGCCCTCGTCCGACGGGTCAGGGGGTCAGGGAAGGCTTCCACAGGAGGCTGTGCTCCAGCCGAGACCTGAGGAGTGTGCGGCGGTCCTCGCCAAGCCGGGTGGACAGCAGGCTGCGGACGGGCTCCGGGCAGGACAAAGCACACACCAAGGCCCTGTGGTGGGGGAAGGCCGGGAGGCGAGGGCACTGCGTGAGTCTCGGGGAGGAAGGCGTGCACTAGCACGGGCTGGACGTGACACTCAGGTACAGATTGAGACATCATGACAGGAGTGCTGGCACAGAGAAAACACGTAAAAAGCAAATGAGCGCAAAGGGGGTAACGGGACTGTCTCCTGCAGCCCCAGCTGCTGGGTCGAGAGCGAAGGGGGTAACGGGACCGTCTCCTGCAGCCCCAGCTGGTGGGTCGAGAGCGAAGGGGGTAACGGGACCGTGTCCTGCAGCCCCAGCTGCTGGGTCGAGAATGAAGGGGGTAACGGGACCATCTCCTGCAGCCCCAGCTGCTGGGTCGAGAGCGAAGGGGGTAACGGGACCATCTCCTGCAGCCCCAGCTGGTGGGTCGAGAGCGAAGGGGGTAACGGGACTGTCTCCTGCAGCCCCAGCTGCTGGGTCGAGAGCGAAGGGGGTAACGGGACCGTCTCCTGCAGCCCCAGCTGCTGGGTCGAGAGCGAAGGGGGTAACGGGACCGTCTCCTGCAGCCCCAGCTGGTGGGTCGAGAGCGAAGGGGGTAACGGGACTGTCTCCTGCAGCCCCAGCTGCTGGGTCGAGAGCGAAGGGGGTAACGGGACCGTCTCCTGCAGCCCCAGCTGCTGGGTCGAGAGCGAAGGGGGTAACGGGACCGTCTCCTGCAGCCCTAGCTGCTGGGTCGAGAATGAAGGGAGTAACGGGACCGTCTCCTGCAGCCCCAGCTGCTGGGTCGAGAGCGAAGGGGGTAACGGGACTGTCTCCTGCAGCCCCAGCTGCTGGGTCGAGAGTGAAGGGGATAACAGGACCGTCTCCTGCAGCCCCAGCTGCTGGGTCGTCAGAAGGCCCCGCAGACGTCCCCAGGGGCACTCGCTGGGCATAGCCAGGTCAGTCACCGCTGGGCATGGTCAACCACACCACAACCACAACCACACCCACGATGCTCACCCGGCCCTCTGGGTGCCTGGACCTCACGCCTTCCTCAGGAGGCAAGGACTCCACCGTTCATTCAAAGGAAATAAAAACAAAGATCTAAACACGCGTAACCAAACAGATCCCTAAGCTACCGCACAACACTGCTGCCCTACAGAGCCCAGGCGCCTCCTGTCTCGGGCTCATGAGACTGAGAGAACAGCACAGAAGCAGTCTCCCCTGCGGTGGGCGGCAGCAGCTCGGGTGAGTGGGTGCGCGTGTGTGTGTGCGGGGACAGACACGAGAACCCCGCTCTTCTGAAGTCCGAGGCCGTACTGACCGTTCCCTCCTCTCACGCTCTGCCCAACACCCAGGTTCCTCTCTCTGCACACGGCATGTCCAGTTGGCTGTCACTATTTGGTTTTCCCTGGTTTTGAAAGAAACTTGAAGAGTGTGGAGATTTATTTAGTACTTGGAGTTAAGTAGTAAGACCAGGGTATTTGGTTTTCAGTTCAACTGTCCCTTGGCCATCCTTTCCAAACAGTCTCTCAGCTCAACAGGCCCGAGGCACTCGCTGAGGGGTCTAAGCAGCAGCGTCTCTGCACAGGGAGCCTCCACAGGCCCCGTCCTCATGGACTAACAGCGCAACACAGCGCTGTGGTCCCCCCGTAAGTTCTACAGCCAGCAAAGACGGCATCAGGACCTGCTTCACTGTCTCACGAACCAAAGAGGATTTCAGCTGTACAGAGTCATGCATTTTGAGATGAAAACTATGAACCAAACACTCAACACAGGTTCACTCTGGTCTCTGTAAACACCCGGATGTGGACACAGACTCTGTAGTGGAGGGACAGAGGCCTGAGCTTTACTCATTTCCTTTAACACACGATAATCCAATAAACGACAAACGTACAGGGCTAGAGAACAGATTCGAGGTTGCCAGGGGTTGGGGCAGGGAGCGGAAGGAGGTGGGCGTGGCTACGACGCGTAGCTCGAGGGGCCCGTGACAAAACTGTTCTGCACCTTGACTGGGATGGTGGTCACTGCCACCTGCACGTGATGACACGGCACAGAAACACACACACACACACACACACACACGCCAAAGGGTGCGTGAGAAACACACATGCACACACGCCAAAGGGTGCATGAGAAACACACATACACACACGCCAAAGGGTGCGTGAGAAACACACATACACACACACACACGCCAAAGGATGCGTGAGAAACACACACACACACACACATGCCAAAGGGTGCGTAAGAAACACACACACACACACACACACGCCAAAGTGTGCGTGAGAAACACACATGCACACACGCCAAAGGGTGCATGAGAAACACACATGCACACACGCCAAAGGGTGCGTGAGAAACACACATACACACACACACACACGCCAAAGGGTGCGTAAGAAACACACACACACACACACACACACACACACACACACACGCCAAAGGATGCGTGAGAAACTGGTGGAATCTGAACGAGGCTGGCCAATTCCTGGTTCTGGGGTCCCAGTCACGGAAGATGTTAGCACTGGGGGAGACTGGGGGAGGGGTACAGGGGTCCCTCTACACCAGGGGTCTCAAACTCGCGGCCCGCGGGCCACATGCGGCCCGCCGAACAATTTTGTGCGGCCCGCAGACTAATCCACGGGCTTACTTAATTTTATCCAAAATATTTTGAACTTCGTGGATTAGTCTGCGGGTCGCACAAAATTGTTCGGCGGGCCGCATGCGGCCCGCGGGCCGCAAGTTTGAGACTTCTGCCACTGTTTCTTACAACTGCATGTAAACCTACATTCTTCTTAAGTTTCATTTTTTAAATCTAAGAATTATGTGGTTAAAATGAGAAATACAATCAAGAACGGTTAGTTAGCGCAGGGGTCGGGAACCTTTTTGGCTGAGAGAGCCATGAATGCCACATATTTTAAAATGTAATTCCGTGAGAGCCATACAACAACGACCATGTACCTTACGCATTATCCAATAAAAATGTGGTGTTGTTCCGGAGGACAGCTGTGATTGGTTCCAGCCACCCACAACCATGAACATGAGTGGTAGGAAATGAATGGATTGTAATACACGAGAATGTTTTATATTTTTAATGTTATTATGTTTTTTATTAAAGATTTGTCTGCAAGCCAGATGCAGCCATCAAAAGAGCCACATCTGGCTCGCGAGCCATAGGTTCCCGACCCCTGCATTAGCGTCTAAATGCCACAAGGACAGAGATTACGGCTTCTCCTGCTTAACACTGAGAAATCTAACATGCCTCACACATAAGTCAGTTATTTGTAGAATGAATGTAAGAACCTCAAAGATATTCTGTAACAGCAGCAAAGCTGAAATAACTATCCCACCATAGAGGAATGGTCAGTACACTGTGATTCTAACCACTCATAGCAATATTATTCAGCCATAAACTGATGGCTATAAAGATCCTCATCCACCACGTAATATAAAAGTATGTCATGACATACATTCTGAATATAACTAAGAACAAACATTCATATTGAAAGAAAAAGAAATTATGTAAGCAGAATGTTATTACAGATGTCCCCTTCCCCGACTTTTCCTTAATATTGTTATATTTTGGTAATTTTAAAATAAAAGGACAAGGGCAAAAATGAGAATTGTGTTAAGATCTTATTTTTCCTAAATATCTTTTACTTGTTAACTTATATTTGTTATAAGGTGTGATACTATCAAAATAAAAATATGTGTGTGAGTTATCAAGCATAAACTCTCTACAACCAACATCACCAGCAGGCTCGAGTCCAGTGAGGGCTCCCGACCCAATCTCGCTAATCATGGGTTTGGTTTGTAATTGTCCTGCTTTCCTTTATTTTACACGCATGTATGTGCCCAGTGACATACGCAGTTCTGCTGGTTTGTGAACTCTGTAAAACTGGGTGTCAGTTTTTCTACTTCTTTTCTTATGCCACATGGCAGGACCTTTTTTATTTATTTATTTAAATTAATTTTAATGGGGTGACATTGATAAATCAGGGTACATATCTTTGGAGAAAACATGTCTAGGTTATTTTGACATTTGATTATGCTGCATTCCCATCACCGAAGTCCAATTGTCTTCCGTCACCTTCTGGCAGGACCCTCTTAACATTAAGCTATGTCACTTAAACTGACGATTTCCTACCTGGGAGGCAGTGAAGAGACCCATTTCCTCCATGGGGGTCAGAACAGCTGCTGTCAGACAGAAACCCCAGGCCCCCGGGAGCCCAGGGCCCTGCCCGTGTCCACATGCCCTGGGCACCGGACGCACCCAGGAGGGGACACAGGCTGGGACACTGGCAACCCACGCTGCCCTTCACGAGGCAAAGCCCTGGCACTCAGCAAAGGCCCTGCCCCCAGAGGGCACACCACGGACAGCGCAGCTCCCAAGGCCACAGACCGCATTATGTGACAAAGAGTCACCTTTTGGCCAAAAGCTGTGAATTAAGAATAGAATTAAATACCACCTAGAAGTCTGTGGCTTCCCAGGTAATTCTTACACTTAGTGCTCTGTCTTCTTCTAAAGGACAACTCCCACCTCCAAGTCAGACAGACGTTCCGGCTTCATCAGAGAATCTCCGTCTGGCGCTATCGACATCCTGGCTTTCCAAGTCCCCAACCTAGAGCACAGCGCAGACCTGAGCGCGTCGGCCACAAAGCATACAAGGGGGCAGGAAACCTGCTGAGTCCTCACTACAGAGCACTCCGGGCCTTAGTCCAGTGTGTTTAGGTCAAATGCCCAGAGGCCACTCATTTATTCTGACAGGCTAAGACTTTTTTACTCTCACTCATCTTGGAGCCCACCACGCGACCAGCAGGCATGTTGGCAGCTGGCTCCAGCCGGCTGGGGCGGGGCGGGGCGTCCAGACGAGACAGAGTGGGGATGGAGCGGGGGGGTGCGGGCGCCCAGGCCGCAAACAAGAGCAAAGGTCTGATTCTGTGGCACCCTTCCACCAGGCTGCCCAAGGGTCAGTGGCGTCCTTACCACCACCCGCTATTTTCCAGGGCTCCCGACCAGGTCATGAACCTGGTAACCGTGGGCGCACACCGCAGAAACCGGCCTGTTGCTCTGAAAGACAGAAACAGCACTGAGCCCTGTAGCTCCTGACTGTGTGCTCTTGTTGAATGCTGTGTGATCGATCACAGTCTGCTGGCGGCTGGCTTGCCCACGGTGGGCAGCAGGAAGGGCGGTCTACTCTGGTATAAAGATGACGCCCAGCATCTCAGCCCGAGGAATGCCCCCCGAGAATCCCGCAGTGCTGGTTCCAGCAGCGCGAGCACCACCCAGAGCTGACGAGACACACAGGACCGGGAGCCCCACCCGTTCCCACAGAACCGGAGTCCACAGTTACGTCTCCAGGGAGTTTGCCTGCAGATGGAAATGCAAAAAGCAAAGAGACTTCTAGGCAATAGCTCCTCTTCCATTTTATCACGTCAGAAAATGGAACTCAGACCCGTCACTTCTATAGAAACTGAGTCACATCAATGAGGTACAGGCTTTATACGCAGCATGACGGACCAGCTATGTTCCGGCTCTCAACAGTCCCCAGTCTGACGAGGGGCAGAGGGCGGCTAGCAAGCACGCACGGGGCCGTGCGCCTGACACCACAGGGAGGCCCACGGACACGCTGAGAACTGGGACGTCCACACACGGGGCCGTGCGCCTGACACCACAGGGAGGCCCACGGACAGACGTGCTGAGAACTGGGACGCCCACACATGGGGCAGTGCGCCTGACACCACAGGGAGGCCCACGGACAGACGTGCTGAGAACTGGGACGTCCACACACGGGGCAGTGCGCCTGACACCACAGGGAGGCCCACGGACACACTGAGAACCGGGACGTCCACACACGGGGCCGTGCGCCTGACACCACAGGGAGGCCCACGGACAGACGTGCTGAGAACTGGGACGTCCACACACGGGGCAGTGCGCCTGACACCACAGGGAGGCCCACGGACACACTGAGAACCGGGACGTCCACACACGGGGCCGTGCGCCTGACACCACAGGGAGGCCCACGGACACACTGAGAACTGGGACGTCCACACACGGGGCAGTGCGCCCGACACCACAGGGAGGCCCACGGACAGACGTGCTGAGAACTGGGACGTCCACACACGGGGCAGTGCGCCCGACACCACAGGGAGGCCCACGGACACACTGAGAACTGGGACGTCCACACACGGGGCCGTGCACCTGACACCACAGGGAGGCCCACGGACACACTGAGAACCGGTACGTCCACACACGGGGCAGTGCGCCTGACACCACAGGGAGGCCCACGGACACACTGAGAACTGGGACGTCCACACACGGGGCCATGTGCCTGACACCACAGGGAGGCCCCCGGACACACTGAGAACCGGTACGTCCACACACGGGGCCATGTGCCTGACACCACAGGGAGGCCCACGGACACACTGAGAACTGGGACGTCCACACACGGGGCCATGTGCCTGACACCACAGGGAGGCCCCCGGACACACTGAGAACCGGTACGTCCACACACGGGGCCATGTGCCTGACACCACAGGGAGGCCCACGGACACATTGAGAACCGGTACGTCCACACACGGGGCCGTGCGCCTGACACCACAGGGAGGCCCACGGGTGCGCTGAGAACCGGTACGTCCACACACGGGGCAGTGCGCCTGACACCACAGGGAGGCCCACGGACACATTGAGAACTGGGACGTCCACACACGGGGCCATGTGCCTGACACCACAGGGAGGCCCACGGACACACTGAGAACTGGGACGTCCACACACGGGGCCATGTGCCTGACACCACAGGGAGGCCCACGGACACACTGAGAACTGGGACGTCCACACACGGGGCCATGTGCCTGACACCACAGGGAGGCCCCCGGACACACTGAGAACCGGTACGTCCACACACGGGGCAGTGCGCCTGACACCACAGGGAGGCCCACGGACACACTGAGAACCGGTACGTCCACACACGGGGCCGTGCGCCTGACACCACAGGGAGGCCCACGGGTGCGCTGAGAACCGGTACGTCCACGCACGGGGCCGTGCGCCTGACACCACAGGGAGGCCCACGGACACATTGAGAACTGGGACGTCCACACACGGGGCCGTGCGCCTGACACCACAGGGAGGCCCACGGGTGCGCTGAGAACTGGGACGTCCATGCATGGGGCCGTGCGCCTGACACCACAGGGAGGCCCACGGGTGTGCTATGAACTGGGACGTCCATGCCCCACTTGGCAGGTAGCCCCACCCCTGCCTGTGGCCAGCGTGCCCCGGATAACTGGAGGTACCACGCTTGGGGATGTTTCTGTGAGGGTCACCAGGGGCCATCAGACCCACCCAGGCAGCTCAGGGAAGTCCAGCCCTCGGGGCTCGGGCCCCAGTGCCTGTGAATCTCACGGGCTGCGACCCCTTCAAGCCAAGAGCAATGGATGTACTTTACCATTTCGGGGTCTCGCCCTTTTTTTTTTTTACCTTAAAAAAGATTCTTAATAATGAAGCTATTAATTAATTATATGAATTCAAGGAAACATTTATTCTTGGCTTAATTTTCAACTTCTCAGTTGAAGGCAGGTCTTTCTGGTCTAGATTCCCTTAGTGCTCTGAACTCACCACAATCATAATTACATAATTAATTGTGTAATTAGTTAAGTGTCTGTGAGCTCTCACAGACTATAAGCTTTCGAGAGGGAGAGAGACAGTCTATATTTCTAGCCAGGCTATTTCTAGCCCTTAAAAATTAGCGTCTTGCCCAGATAGAAGCTAAACTATTTTCTGAAATACCGAATAAATGAACTATAGAAATGTAGGCAAGAGTCATATTTCCAATACTTCCAGATGCATAAAATAATACCAAACTGTGTCACTGATTTTAAAAGACCAAGTAATTCTAAAGACTGTGGCTCAGAGAGAGAGGTTTAATCACTGTGGCCAGAGAGCAAGAGAGATCATAGCCTCTGTCTCTTCATGTGGATTAGCATCAGCTGCTCTCAGATCCATGAATGTTAAGTGATTAAGCTTTAGAAAGGCCGATGGTACAGAGATTCTCCTCCACCCGCATCATCCACAGGGTGCATCTTCCTGAGTGCTGGGTCCGGGGTAACTGGGAGAAAAGAAAAATCACACGTACAACCAGCCACAGAGCTGCAGACGTCTCTGGTTCGAACCTGGTTCTGCTGCCAGCTCTGTCCTGAGCTCTAAGGAAGGCCGACAGACACATCAGGCCCTCAATACACGGCTCAATAAGACCGTTGAAAGACAGTGAAAAAGTCAGTGAACGATGAACATAAGAGCCTGCACACACAGAACACCCGAGCCCCTTCGTCCTCCGTTTCTCACGGGGCTCACCACCTCTGCTGGGTACTAGGCTACAGACAAACAGATGGCTAAATAAAAACCTCACCGTACAATGAGATAAAAATAGCTCTAAGGGGGAAAAAACCACCTGTGTGGGTTAATTTATTCTGCTACTAACTACACCTCATAACTTGCTTTTCATCTTTACTTATTCAAAATACTCATTAGCCAAACTATCCCTTAAAGACATAAATACAAGAGAGCCCAGTGACTTCTAAGCAGTTGGTGAAATGCCCGCTGGGCCACAGGCAGCTGCATTACGGCGGCTACAGGGGCGGAACGGAGTCAGGAAACCGAGGGAGGCGGACCTCAGTTTCTGAGCTCCCTCCATTCGGACAAGTCCTATCTGGAAACACCTCTTCCCTTCACTCCTTCTTTGGGCAGGTCCAGCCTGCAGCCTCACTAGCTACAAAGATTAGGAAAAGAGTCGCTGGGGTCAGCTTTGCACTGAACAGAACTCAGCACCACATGCTGTTGGAAAGCGTTTTGAAACCTTATGGCTCTCTCCTGGCTCCCAACACCTCCAAGCACAGAAAGAGTCCCCGCGACCACTCAGAACTAGAACAGGGAACACGCTGGTACAACGTCCTCACGGCGGAGCCGGGATTCTGCTGAAAATAAAGCCGGGTCTGACATTCTACCATCAACTTGTTCTCGCACACTTTTTGAAAATTCAACCATCGACCAACATTTCTAATGTTTAGCATATTTAGGGTAGGGTGATTAAAATGAATCCCAAAACTTTTTTTAAAAAGCAATTATCAAACTGGAAAATATGAATTGCTGTTTTTAATTTAGGTTTTTGAAACTAACATGTACAGATGATATTAACAGACAGCAATTCTCAAACATTGAACCCTTGTCTTTAACTGATAAGCACCTTTAATTTAGATACTCGGAGTCACAGGGGAAAAAGAAAATAAACAACTTGCATTCAGATTGATTTCTTCAAATGAAGCCTCAGTGTATCAGTTTTACTGCGCCCGAGGGTGTGGCCACAGGACTGCTGGTCAGTATGTGTGATATCCACCCGGGGGTGTGGACACAGGACTGCTGGTCAGTATGTATGATATCCGCCCGGGGGTGTGGACACGGGACTGCTGGTCAGTATGTGTGATATCCGCCCGGGGGGTGTGGACACAGGACTGCTGGTCAGTATGTGTGATATCCGCCCGAGGGTGTGGACACAGGACTGCTGGTCAGTATGTATGATATCCGCCCGGGGGTGTGGACACAGGACTGCTGGTCAGTATGTGTGATATCCGCCGGGGGTGTGGACACAGGACTGCTGGTCAGTATGTATGATATCCGCCCGGGGGTGTGGACACAGGACTGCTGGTCAGTATGTATGATATCCACCCGGGGGTGTGGACACAGGACTGCTGGTCAGTATGTATGATATCCGCCCGAGGGTGTGGCCACAGGACTGCTGGTCAGTATGTGTGATATCCGCCAGGGGTGTGGACACAGGACTGCTGGTCAGTATGTGTGTGTGATATCTGCCCGGGGGTGTGGACACAGGACTGCTGGTCAGTATGTGTGATATCAGCCGGGGGTGTGGACACAGAACTACTGGTCAGTATGTATGATATCCGCCCGGGGGTGTGGAACACAGGACTGCTGGTCAGTATGTATGATACCATGACCCCCCCCACCCCCGTCACTGCTCACAAGTCCTGACCTAACCTTACCGTGTCACCTTTCATAACATGTTAGTCTGCATCTATTTCACAATAGCTATTGTCCAACTGTCAGGAAACGTGTGACTTCAGTCGTGAAGCAAGAGCGCAGTTTGCTAATGCAAACAGGACAGGAGCTGAGACCCCTCGCTACAGGAGGTCGGACGCAGGCCACCCACGCATCAGGCGGGGAAGTCACCAGCCCCGAGCTCTAAGTCTGAATGCCGGGAGAAGACCTGGAGGGAAGCCATGGAGCATGAGTTGCCATTTTAGGGCTCCTCTTGGCCAGAGGAGGTGACAGCAGGGCGGGGCGTGACTAAGGACCAGCGATTAGGAGAGTGACAGCCACATTCTTTCCCCTGGAAGAGCTGGGAGAGCAGCTGCAAGTGCTCGGCCACCAGCCGCCCGTGTGGCTTGTCCACGGCCACCAGGCCCCATCAACTTTGTTTGAACTTATGCAAGACATTGAGCAGGACTCACAAGATGTACCGACATAGATACAGTCATCGGCGGACCATTCCTCTTCGATACCAGTCTAAGGATGCTGGGACTTAAGCCCCTGATCCGTGAAGCAGGGGATGGCGGAGGGGGCGGGCAGACAGCTGTGGACAACGGAAAACGCACAGTGCCGTGACAGAGACCGACTGAAGATGCTCACCTCGCGTGGGCCTGACACAGACCGGGGCAGGGTGTGAGCAGCCCAGGGCACAGCAAGCGTACCACCAGCGAAAAGGTGGAGCTCACAAGGAAATGTTTCTCTGCAGGGGAGACACTGCAAGACCCCCAAGTGGATCCCTGAAACTGTGAATAATACCAAACCCTCTACATGTTCTTTCCTGCACATACACACACACACACATGCACACACACACGCATACATGCACACACACACACATGCACACACACATACACACACATGCACACACACACACACACATGCATACACTTTATAGCGTGGCCCTGGCACATCTGAGCTGCCAGCATCCGCTCCCCTTGCCCTTTGGAGCCACGTTAGGTAAATAAGAGCTCCCGGAACACAAGCGGTGATACCGGGACCGTCACCTGGTAACCAGGATGCCAATGAGAGACTCACAGGCGGTGACCCAGCCCATGTACTGGATGGACACCCCAGACGTGGTCCACACAGGATGCTGACCCGGGTGGCTCAGTGAGGAGCAGCACAACACGAGACCTCACACTACTCAGAATGGTGTGCAGTGTACACTGTATCAACTATCTCTTTCTGGAATTGTCCACATTCAGTATTTCCAGACCACGGACAGTTGAGACTACACAGGCAAAAGCGTGGACAAGGGCAGGGATGAGTATAAACCCTTCCGGGAGGAGCAGGCTCCCACCCATGGAGTGAACTGGCTTTGATGAGTAAAACTCACCACACAGCAAGTGCAAACCACCTTTCACTAGAGAGCTCCTACTTTATCCTTCTGTCAGATTTAAACAACATACTGAGCATAACTCAAAGTTCCCATCTACACGGTTCAATTTTCAACTCTGTCAATCAAGCAGCTGTATGAACAGAGAAAATTCAGGCCTTCACCACCGAAGAGCTGGGACACAGAGCACCTTCCAGGCGGAGGGATGGAGCGTGCCAGTGGCCAAGGCCGCCCACGCTCGGCCTCCAGCTCTGAGTCCGGCCACAGGAGCGGACAGTGCCTCCTCACTGAGCATGTCCCCTGCGTCCCTGCCTCCAAACAACACACTCCCACTCCTCTAGGCCCTCTTGACTTCCAACAGGGTAGATGATCCACGCTGGTCCCTACCAGTTACTTCGCTGTATATTCTAAAACCGTAGCCATGACCCTGTCCTGTTTGGTATCCAGACCTCTCATCTCTCAACAACAGGAGCTAACGCGCTCCTCGATTAGAAACGGCTTCTCTTCATGTTCTTTCCCATCATGCGGTTTCAGGCACTGGGCAGACGTGAGAATGGGACTCGCTTACTGGAACTGAGAATTTAACCTGAATTTCTGGCAGGGTTACACGACTTCCTTCACATTTGCCGGGAGGAGGTGAAGAAAGCTACACACTCTTACAGGAAGGTGAAGACAAACAGTGGACTTCTGCTAAAAACACCCTCGTCTTCCTTTTACGCAAAGGCAACTGCTGTATTATCAGTCAGAATGAGGAAGGCAGGCTTTGAATTCAAACACTAACACAGCTTTCACTCCTGACGTGGAGGAAAACAGTGGGAGCTAAGAATGAAGCGGTCACGGGAGAAGCACAGGTGGCCCTGACCGGGGAGAAGCACACATGGCCCTGACCGCGACCACACTCAACACACTCCGGCCTCTTCAGAGGATTAGCACCAGAGGCTGCCGTGGGTTCCGGTCCAGCTCTGCCCACTCTTCCGGGGCACGCGGGTCCTGGCACGGAGTGTTTCTCAGCCCCGTGCTGCGGCACCTCCGCCTGCTCCCCCCTTTGCTGTGCGGCCGGCCTGGGCACCGCAGGGCGGCCAGCAGTGCCCTCCCCTCTTCACCAGAGGCCAGCAGCGTCCTCCTGGATGCCCTGGGCCTTTCCTTTGTTCAGAGGGTCCATCGACATTGTTTTAAAAAGCTGCTTCTGCATTTTAAATACTCGTTCTGTCTTGAGTATGAGCTTTGTGGTTAAAAATAAGCAGCAGCTTATTATGTATTTATGATGTCAGAGACTGCCTTAAATAGAAGCACACCTACAAACTCACTCGATCTAAATTCTCGCAAGGACGTGAGGTCCTGCACCGCAAGGAGTTGGAGCCTCTCTGTGGGTAACCCTGCGACGGAACACGACCCATTAGGGAAAGTGGACGCTGACTTGGCCAGTGACGTCTCTGCGGTTCTGCAGCAACGCTCTCTCCGATGCAAAGCCTTACAGAGAATAAGAATGTGGTGGCAAAGGTTACTCACATCAACTTTCTGTGTTCTGTTTTTAATGTCTCCCAAGAAAACAGAGCCAAAAGATTAGGTTTATTCCTCTAATTTCCAGGGAGACAACACTGGGTCCTGTTAGGTCTGTTCCCATTTAAAGATGGGTGTTAAAAGGTTTCTGTTTGTCTTGTAGTCTTTGGGATTCTTGAAAAACCCACAGTTCATTGATCATAGTCTAATTTAGACACAGGAAAGCCAATCAATGGCTACTCTGTAAACTGCCTGTTGTAGGTTAGGGTACCCTTATGTACTCATAGAAAAAAAATGCATGTGCTCACACGGACACACAATAGTATTTCCAAAAGTGCACAACATAAAACACTCACTATGTCTCTCGTGAGGCTGTCTCCCAGCCACAGCAACTACATCCCCGAGAAGAGCTGCCCCCAGAAGTTTCTAACGGCTTCTCAGATATCAGGATGACGGATACGTACCATCAAAACTGCCCTGCTCGGCGGCCATGCGCAGCAGCTGACCGTACGTTTCCATGGAGGGCCGGTAAACAAAGACTCCGGAGTTGAAGCAGTCGGGCCAGCCGGGGTCCGGCGCCGCCGACAGCTCCTCCCTCTCAAAGAGGTCGTCGATGTTTGCCAGGACCTGACCCAGAGAGGGGAGAAAGCATTACAGAGGTGGATTTGCCAGGACCTGACCCAGAGAGGGGAGAAAGCATTACAGAGGTGGATTTGCCAGGACCTGACCCAGAGAGGGGAGAAAGCATTACAGAGGTGGATTTGCCAGGACCTGACCCAGAGAGGGGAGAAAGCATTACAGAGGTGGTCCGCGCCCCCTCGGAGCTGCCCGAGTCACCCAACACCGGGGATGCGACGTGCTGCTGGTCTGAACTGTCCAGATGACAGCTGGCAGGGCCAGGGCCTCCTCTCCTTCCTCACCTGACATGTTTTTTTAAAATCTGAACTTTACTGTTAAGTCCTCACAGCGTTCTTCGATGGCCTCACTGATCTCAGTTACTACAGACATCTTTTTTTGTGTTCTTAATACACATCTTTTTAGCCATCAAGGCCACACTCACCAGAGTGTCCGCATCCATGAACACGCATTTGGAGTATTGTGTCAGGGACCAGCAGTGGAGTTTCGTTAACGTGACGCCCAACTCGGGCCTCTTCATCAAGGTCAGATGAGCAGAGTCTCCGCTGTCCAAAACGTCGACCACGAGGACTTCATCAAAGACGGTCTCTAAAGCTTTTCTGTCGGAACAAAATTCAAGAACGGTGGTCAGCAGCTTTTCAGAACAAGGGACAGCTAACGTAAGACCACATTCTTATTAGCCTATCCGTCCGTGAGCAGAGCCATCTGTTACTGACACAGTATAATCCTTCAGTGTGTCCTGATTTCCTTCAGGACAAATTATGTAAATCTACACGTGAAGTTAATGTCACTAAAATAGTAAGAACTGCTTCTGGTGAGCATGAAGCACTTGGTTTAGGACACTATGACAGAAGCTTTCTATCTTTTTACTGTACCACTGAATACCGGGCAGAATGTGGCCACAGGTTGTAGAAGTGTGGCTCACTCGTGGTTACGAGTACATCTCTGCAGCAGCCTATTTAACAATGTATCTTATTAGAACTGATTCTGACTACCACGTTTTTACCAATGATGTTGAGTCAAGTGCATGTAATGTCTGTAACGAAGCCCGTAACTATGTAATTGTTTTTGCTAAAGAAGTTGACAGAGAACTGTCTAACTCAAAAGAAGTTAGAGGACTCAGTGATTCGGCTGCTGTTTTTTTTAGAACAGACTACAACCAGCATTTACTACGTGCATCCATCGCATTGCTGGCACACAAAGACCCGCTTCAGTCTGTGAAGGACAACACTCTCTCTGCCCAGGTCAACTAAAGGTTTATTTCAGTTTGCAATCTTGAGGTGGGTTAAGAGAGTAGACTGAGGTAGACACTAAATGCAGTGTTAAGTTAAAACACATGGTAAAGACAGATGTCACTGAAAGTTTACAATATCAAACATGCAGAACAAAGCTGGCGTTCCTGTGCTGTCTGTCTGCAGAGCTGTATAGAACTATGGTCGAATTCACACAGTAAACTTGATCTTTTTGAAAGGAAGTGGTTAAAGACACCACTTACCCCAGTCCAGGTGTGTGTGGGGGGACGAAGGAGGGGAACTAAGATCATGTCTGTCTTCTTACACACATCCTCACTAAACAGACCACAACTAGTACATACACATTAGGAGATACACTCTTTGGCATTTTCCTAAATTATCCTTTAGAAACAAGGTTGTTTGTGTACATGTATATATGTAGGTATATACAGACACAGATTGATACATTGACAGACATACTCCTTTTCAGAGGTCCTTCGCATGTGTGTACATATTTTGAAGAAACTCACAAAAAATGCATTTTAAATTTCTAAGAGGGACAGGAGAATGCAATAGAAACACCATACAGAGCTGGTAGTGTGCCCGGGCATTTTTAAAGCTGGCATTAGGAATCGGACAGCTTGTTCAGATACTTCAATACTTAATTCAAACAGATCAAAGTAACCAATCGCCAGGCAGCTTGTGCCCCGATACGGCGCTCTCCTAGCATGACCCCAAATTCAGAAAGCCTTTTGGCAAATACAGTAATCTATTAACTTGTAAACAAAGATCTTTAGGTTATAAACGTCCAGTGGCAGTGGAGACCCCTGCCATTCTCTTCCAGATCCCTGAGCTTCCCCTGGTTGGAACCCGGGAAAGTAGCCCCTGCTGCATTCTGGAAAAGGGGTGCATATGAAGTGTGACCTCAGACAGGGCGCGCATGGAGACCCTCACGCAGATCACCCTGAGTGCACCTGTTCAGGGAGAGTCCTGCTACTTCCTCAGAGAGACTTGGCAGAGCACGGGGCGGACCACCACGTCACCAACAGGACCTTGGGTGTCCTAGCTCCCCAGAGCTCAAGGAGGCTTCAGACCCTGGAATCCTGCCCGGGCACCTCTCATCTCCCCACCTGGGAGCCCACCCCTGAAAAGGGTACGCCCACTGCTGCCAGAAACGGGAGGGATGCGAGCACTGGCCCGACCGAGGGCGGCAGCGCAGTCCTCACCTCATGCAGTCCGACACCTGCGGCGTGGTGAGCACGGCTAGCCTCCTGGTGGTCCTGTGCTGCTTCAGGGAGGAGCCCAGCACCAGGGCTCCTTTGGCATAGGAATCGTTTGTGGTCAGAGTCACAAAGGCCTCATCTTAATACACAGGAGAAAAGAAAAGA
Organism: Saccopteryx leptura; assembly: GCF_036850995.1. Taxonomy (NCBI): domain Eukaryota; kingdom Metazoa; phylum Chordata; class Mammalia; order Chiroptera; family Emballonuridae; genus Saccopteryx; species Saccopteryx leptura. The sequence goes on along the minus strand of NC_089510.1, from coordinate 6,776,638 downwards.
ACACTTGTTAAAATTCCTACCTTGAAAAAGCCAGGATCCTTGGTAACCAACAACTGGGCTTTAAAATCAGTTCCTCTCTTGCCTGACCTGTGGTAGCACAGCGTATAAAAGCGCTGACCTAGAACACTGAGGTCACCGGTTCAAAACCCTGCATTTGTCTGGTCAAGGCATATATGGGAGTTGATGCTTCCTGCTCCTCCCTCCTTTCTCTCTGTCTCTCTGTCACTCTCTCTCCTCTCTAAAAAATGAATAAATAAAAAAAATTAAAATCAGTTCCTCTCTCAATCTGCCCTAATTGAGAAGCCAAACAAGCTACATTCTCAGACAAGCTTAACACTCAGACTGTGAACGCGAGTCAATTAACAGGTGGCCATGAAGAGACCAGGAAGTGCTATTCCTGTCTTTCCTATAAGGTCCCATCGCCAGGATTTTCAGCTGAGCACAAACCCAGCAGACAACCCCAACAGAGAGTGTCTGACAGCGGACGTCACATTCTTCAATCTGGACTCACACTTCTGCCAAGCCTCGGGCTTTTTATACTGTATTCTCCACCTGGACCAGAAGAGTCACTCTGAGTGTCTGCCCAAATGTCACCTCCTCAGACAGGCCTTCTCTAAATGATTCTATGTGAACAGAGGCCAATCACCATTAAATGGAATTAGGAACCACCACAGTAGCTCTAACCAATGTGCCTTATTTTCTTTGGAGAAACAAGCAATACCCCTACCCTTAATATACTCATTTGCTCTCTCTCTCTCTCTCTCTCTCTCTCTCTCTCACACACACACACACACACACACACACACACACACACACACACACACGTGTCTCTGATAATCAATTGCCGGGACCAAAGGCAAACAGAGGGATTCCTCTTCCTACTGAACAAACCCCACCCTGTGAGACTGCCAGCCCAGTCACCAGGTCAGTCCCTCCCCGGGATGGATGATTCGGGGACACACTTCGTTTCTGAGGGGATTTAAACCTTAGTTGGCGGGCATCCAGGTGTACAAAGATACATAGGCTCAAGCCTGGCAGGGGTCCCGTGGGGCACTGTGGCACACGCAGGGAGTTGGGACATTCTGTCACAAAGTCACTCCCTGTCTTAAGTTTCCTCATTCTCTCTTTGCCCATTTTCCAACCTGGAGGCAAGTAGGCAGTGGACGTCCCACTGGGCAGTGCGACAGAACTGCAGGTTGTCTGCTGGACCAGAGCATCCCCTGGCCTCTGACCTGGGGGCCACCTTCACACAGAGCGCTGGGCTCTCCTTCCGGGCAGGCCCGTTATGAGTTTGTAGAAAGGCCCGTGCTCCGGACCCCTGCAGGGCCACCAGCTTCCCAGCCAGTCACATTCGAGGAAGGCTCAGCGCAGAGCAGTGGCACCTGTCACTGGACATGCCCATCGCCCTCTGCCCTTGTTCCTTCGCACTCCCCCATCACAACATGGCAACATTTCCGCCTGTGCCCAGGGTACTTGAAGTGAGGCGCAACATAGATAATGTTACCACTCAAAACCGCCCAGGGTCCAGGGGGTCCGTTAGAAAAGTCCAATAAGGTCAGTGGGCTCCAAAGACTTCAGGAAGCAAGGATGTGAGTGATTTCAGAGACGAAACCCGGGCAGGGCCAATGCTTGGGGACGGAGCCCGACTTAGCAAACATTACAAAGGACCAGGAAGGACGGACGGAAGACAGCCGGGGAGGGGCTCACCCTGCGCGGCCACTCCGCAGTCGGAGTGTCAGGGCCGCCCCGCTCTCCGCCTGAACAGCAGGGGAAGGACCCGTCACGCAGAGCCCCCACCCCGGGCCGGGTTCGCCCTGCGGCCCCGACACCTCGCAACAAGTGGGCCGGCGCCCTCCCGCCGCGGGGCCGGGCTCCGGCTTCCCGAAACGCGGCCGCACAGGCCTAAAAATAGGCTCGGCATGCCCGCCAGCGCGGGGCGGGCGGCCGGGCGGCCGGGGAGCCGGGGAGCCGGGGAGCCGGGGAGCCGGGGCTGGGAGCCGGGCCGGGGCCCCCCGCGTGCCCGCCCGTGGACGCCCCTCCGAGGTCCCAGCCTGCGGGCGGCTCCGGGTGCCGCCCCGCCCGCCCCCCGGCCCGGCCCGGCCCGCGCGGGGACAGCGGGAGGAGGGGCAGCGGCAGGCGGCGGGCCGGGGGCTCCGGCGGGGGCCCGGCTCTGCCCCGCGCCCCTTCGCGGCGGTCCTCCCGCGGGGGTGCGCCGGACGGAGGCGCGGGGACCGGGGCGGGGCCGGTGCGGCGCGTACCTGCCATGGCGCGGCCGGGCGCGGGTGACGCCGCAGCCCCAGGCGGTGGCGGGGAGGAGCGGGCGGCGGCGGGCACGAGAGCGGCCGGCGGGGAGGCGCGGCGGGAGCCGAGCGGAGGCCCGGAGCGCTCTTATAGCGGCCGTCACGTGGCCGCGCACGCTGCCCGCGGCCTCCCGGCTCACCGGCCGCGGGGCGGGGCCTGGAGGGCGGAGCGGGACCGAGGGTGGGCGGGGCCTAGAGGGGCGGGACGATGCCGAGGGTGGGCGGGGCCTGGAGGGGCGGGACCGAGGATGGGCGGGGGCTGGAGGGCGGAGCGGGACCGACGGCGGGCGGGGCCTAGAGGGGCGGGGCGATGCCGAGGGCGGGCGGGGCCTGGAGGGGCGGAGCGGGACCGAGGGCGGGCGGGGCCTAGAGGGGCGGGACGATGCCGAGGGAGGGCGGGGCCTGGAGGGGCGGGGCGGGACCGAGGGCGGGCGGGGCCTGGAGGGGCGGGGCGGGACCGAGGGAGGGCGGGGCCTGAAGGGGAGTCTGGGGGCGGGGCCGGAGTGGAGGCGGGCGGGGCCTGGAGGCGGGGCCGGGGAGAGGACGGTGAGCTCCGAGTGGACGTCATCCCGGTCCTCTTCCAGGACCCTGGGCATCCACGCACCTCCGCGCCGGACACCTGCCTCGGCCGCGCGCTTTCGTACCCCTCGACGCCTGGGATGTGGGTGGCGACTTGCGGGCGGAGGGTGGCATCAGCCTGACAGATTCCCAGATAAGCCAAGTGTTAGGGAAGCCTTATAAAAACAAACGGACGGACCAACAAAATAATCCATATCACTTGAACTAAACCTAAAGTGTAACTCCCCTTTTATCAGCTAGAATTCCAGATCAGCCTCTGGAAGCATTACTTACAGTTCTCCCAAAGGTTTTGTGGCTTTGACAGAAAAAAAAATAGAATGAATTTTAAGGGGATGATTTAGATTGTGGGGGCCCTCTGCATCCATTAGCTAGTTAAGTGTTTCATTTAATCCTCATAGAAAATAAGGGAAGCAGATGTTATATCTTTATTTTTACAGATGAGGAAACAGGCACAGAGAAGTTAAATTACTTATCTGTGGTCATCTCAGGCGAGCGGAGAAGGTAGAATTTGAAGCATGGCAGTTTGGTGGACAGAATTGACCATGACATCTCTGCTACTGTGGTGCCCTAAAAAGGTTAGCGAATAATAGTAACTGTGATTGGGTAACCTGTTTCACAAATGATGGAACGGTGAATGCCACTTTTTTTTTTTTTTTTTAGGAAATTGAGAAACAGCTCTCCAATGTGATCACACCCTTCTCCTCTCTATCCCTTCCACCCAGTCCAAACCCACCAGGAAAGCAGCCGGTAGCACAATTCTCTGCAAACCATAGTTCGCACTCAGTAAATGTGGAGTGGATGACAAACAGGAAGTTGACGGTGTCAGTTAAAAACGTGAAACAGATGCTTAAGACATAGTGATTTCTTTGCAGAAGTGGTATTGTGATTCTCAAACCAGCTATATCACTGTTTCCTGGAGAGTAAGCCTGCAGCTTGCAAGTTAGAATTGCGTGGGGCACTTTTTAAAATGCAAATAATTTGGTTCTAAGCTCAGACCTTCTGAAACAATCTTGAGGGCAGAACCCAAGAATCAGCCTTATCGATGTAACCCTCCGGGAGACTCTCTATCCTTCCTTCCCTTTCCTCCCAACCCCACTACAGCGTGAGGACCACTTGTTTGCTTGGGAAGATCTTCTAGTGACTTGGATTATGAACCACCTTTGCAGGAAGTGGGAATGTGGGAGCAAAGGTGCAATGGAGGCGTTCCCGCCTAGTTAACCCTGTGGCTTTAGAAGAGCTGGAGCTCTTGAAGGAATATAAGGCTGTACTTGAGTGGTACCCGCCCGGGGAGAGGGAAAACAGAGTGATGTCTCCTGGTCTGAGTTGTTCCTTTCCATGCTGATATAGGTGAAGCCGGAAGGAAGGTTCCTGGGTATGGTTTCCATCTTTCACCCACAAACCTTCCTGCCCATCACTGACCCTTCACCACCTTCTGCTTGAAGCCTGAGTACGCGGGCTGGTCTTCCACAAGGTGGGGCGCCGGAGCCGTATGGGCAAGCTAAGAGGCGGGGACAGCTAGAACAGCGGAAGTTCTCTTAGGAACAAGGGGCTGTCTTTTCCACCCTCAGGGTGTTGAAGTAAAAGTGGTCCCGTAGCCTTCTCTCCCAGGTTTGCTGTTTCCTGCATATTTACAGAAACAGGACGGTGAACACTTTCACCACTTTGAATCAACTACGGACACATTGAGCTTACTACAGTCTACTCTTACTTGTCAATTTTTAAAAATGTTTCCTTGTTTTTATTTTTCAGGAGATTTGAGTGTGCTTATAATACTTTTAACTAAATAGGCTGACTACAAAATAGGTTGAATTATCACAAATAAGTACCTATTGAAATGCCACCCCAAATGAAAGTGCAGTGATTCTGCTGAATCATTGAGCATGCCAGAGAACATGAAATTGTGGGAACTGACTCATGAATAGTGGTCTTTCTAGAGTGCATGAGTCAGCAATGTTTAGGCATAATATTTTTGTTCCCTTTTTATAATATCCCCCTCCCTCCCTTTCTTTCTTTCTTCCTTTCTTTCTTTCTTTCTTTCTTTCTTTCTTTCTTTCTTTCTTTCTTTCTTTCTTTCTTTTCTTTCTTCTTTCACAGAGACAGAGAGAGTCAGATAGGGATGGACCGGAAGGGAGAGATATGAGAAGCATCAGTTCTTTGTTGTGGCACCTTAGTTGTTCATTGATTGCTTTCTCATATGTGCCTTGACCGTGGGGCTACAGCAGACCAAGTAACCCCTTGCTCGAGCCAGTGACCTTGGGCTCAAGCTGGCAAGCCTTGTTCAAGCCAGATGAGCCCGCACTCAAGTTGGTGACCTCGGGGTCTTGAACCTGGGTCCTCCGCATCCCAGTACGATGCTCTATCCACTGCACCACCGCCTGGTCAGGCAATATCTTCATTTTTCATTAACCCATAACCAGACGAAAAATTTTATGGATGTCTGGGAACCAAAGAAACATGAAAACTTGCAGCCTACAGCTTCCTAACAGAAAGTAATTTCAAATAACTTTAAAGTATATTGTTTTTACCAGGAGGAAGTCATTGTAACCATCGGCTGCGCAGTATTATTCTTACTGGGATACTTGTGTTGTTGGCATGTAGCTGTTGTACAACCAGGCATTTTACTGCTTTCACTAGACTTTTTTTTTTTTTGCTAAAATATACATTCAACTTGGTTTTTACTTAGAATTTACCAATACCACCGGTAAGGGCAGATCTGAGATATTTATCATGTAAATGCAAAAAAGAATCAGTGTATTAATGAAGATATATTACAAAAGGTTCATATTAAAAGTGAATTGTGTTGCTTTCAGAAACAGAAATGAAAACATTTTACTCTAAATTAGAAAAATTGTCTTGATTTCAGAGTTCCAGGTAATAATTGTTCTAGTATACACAAGTTGCCAAAATCTGAATAATTCCCCATATTCTTCATATTACCACTTTTCTTATTCATCGCCTTCCTTTCATATTCCCTGCCTGAGTGACACACCTCCCACCCAGTTGTTTTATCGACACACCTAGGAATCATCCTTACCTGTTACCTTAATCAACGTTACCGATAGTGACCCGCTGCTCAGTTTTCCTAAGGCTGCCCTGCAGTGAGCTTCAGCTGTGTTAAGAGAGCCCGGCTTCTGAAAATTGTATGTGCACACAGATTGCCTGGGGAGCTTGTTAAAATGCAGATTTGGGGGGTGGATCTCACGGGTGACGTCTAGGCTGTGGACCAACATTGCATTGCAAGGCGTTCTGGATTTTCGGGCTTGAAGGCAGTGGACGGGCAGTAGACATGCATGTCGTAGTGAGACAAACGTTGACGCTTTAACTGGTTAATCTTCTTTTTTGTTTTTTAGGTGAGAGGAGGGAAGATAGTGAGGCAGACTCCCGCATGTGCCCCAACCGGGATCCACCTGGCACCCCCCCCCCCAACCTCATCTGGGGTTGATGCTCAAGTATTGAGCTATTTTAGCACCCGAGGCTGACAGTGTTTAGACCAACTGAACTACCTCTGCACCCAGGCCACGCTCGAACCAATCGAACCAGTGGCTGTGGGAGGGGAAGAGGGGGAGAAGGGAGAGAGAAGCCGAGGGCCGTTTCTCCTGTGGGCCCTGACTGGGGATTGAACCCGACGTGTCCAAACGCCAGGCCGACTCTCTAGCCGCTGAGCCACTGGCCAGGGCCAGGTTAATTCCCAGCCCCAGCCCCCGCCCCCCCCCCCCATGAAATTTGAACTGTCAGAATTTATGAATCCTAAAGGATAGATTTACATTAAAAAAAAGAAAAGAAAAGCTCTATTCTATGTGAGTATGCCTATCTGTCAACCCTTTAACCCTGTGCTAAATGTGTATATTCAGCATGGTTGGTCTGAAATTTGTTCTTAATTGGATTTGGAATGCATTATGTAATTTTTTGGCAGGATTCTTACCTTCCTAATTATGTTTTGTTTAAGATAATGCTGAAATCAGTTTGCATTCCACTGAACACACACACTAATTGACTGTGGAAGCAACTGACCTGGAAAAATATTCCAGAGCAGAGGACCAGCTGCTGGCCTGAGACGGGAACAGTTCCCACGGACAGTTCCTGAAACAGATAGATCACATCTGGCCAGACACAGGAACTAACTAGTTAACTAAGGGCTCAAAATTTTACCCTTAATAGATAACAGACAAACTCTGTACCCATAATTGTTCCCCGTGATCACAACCTTGTCCAATTCTGATCAGAAGCTTAGTTTCGAGGGATATTATCCTTGGAGGCCTGAAGTAGCTCCCACTTCAGTCCTGAGAGCTGGAGTTTCAACCTCCACAAATTGCAGGGACCTGGGGACGAGTGACATTACCTTAAAGAATACTTATTGAGATATAATTGACATACCATAAAAGGCATCCTTTTAAAGTAAACAATGAAGTGGTCTTGTGTATGTCCACAGAGGTGTGCAAGGATCACCCCGACCTAAGTTTATCATTTTCATCACCCCCAAAGAAAGCTATGCACCTCCTCCTCCTCTCCTTTCTCTCAGCGCTCACTGACTCCTCATCTACTCTTTGTCTTTAGAGGTTGGCCTATGGGTGGTCTTTCGTGCTTGGCTTCTTTCCGTAACACTTTCATGCTCCTTCTTGCTGTGGCATGTATCGGTATTTCACTCTTTTTTTTATTGCCAGATAACATTTCATTACAGTAGACAGAGAGATGACATTTTGGTTATCCGTTTCATGAATAAACATGTTAGTAGATATTTGGGTAGTTTCTGCTTTTTAGCTGTTGCGAATAATACTGCAGTGAACATCTGTGTTCAAGTTTTTATGTGGATATATACCTTTCTTCCTCCTGATATGGATGCCGAGAATGGATCTGCTAGATCATAGGGTTACTCTATGTGTCACATTTCAAGAACTGGCAGGCAGACTGCCTTTCAAGGTGTCTGATCATTCTGCATTCCCACTAGCAGGAGAACTCCAATTCCCTCACCTCTTAGCCAAGACCTGTACTTGTTTTTCTTTCCGTACTATCCATCCTAATGGGTCGGTGTGATATCTTACTGTGGCTTTTTTTTGGGGGGGGGGTTGTAGAGACTGTTTATTTGGGGTAGAGAGGAGCAAGGAGAAGAGCTGTCCCTTCTATTGATTGCAACCCAGGAGCTATAAGCCCCACATAGAAACCACTCAAAAGCCACACACTGGTTCTATGGTATTCCACTTTTGCTCTGGGCCTCTGAGAGCCATGCCTGGGGCCAGAGTGCTAGGGTAGAAGATGGGGGGAGGGAGAGCAAGGACTGAATGAACAAAGCCTTAAACCTTTTGTCCCCAGACTGGAGCAGATTGAGAAGACCGGCCTGGGGCTCTGAGTTCTGCCCAGTTCTCTGCCCGTGGCCTTTGAGGGGCAGGCCAGGCTGGGGGTGGACTGCTAGGCCCAGAGAGCCTGGGGACCAGCAGCCTAGCAAGAGGAGAGACTAAAGAGCCTCACAGGGAAGGAACCCCATCCAGGTGAGGGTGGTGCCTGGAGTCAGGAGAGGGTGCGCAGAGAGAGGCGGCAACCAGGAGAGGGTGCGCAGAGAGAGGCGGCAACCAGGAGAGGGTGCGCAGAGAGAGGCGGCAACCAGGAGAGGGTGCGCAGAGAGAGGCGGCAACCAGGAGAGGGTGCGCAGAGAGAGGCGGCAACCAGGAGAGGGTGCGCAGAGAGAGGCGGCAACCAGGAGAGGGTGCGCAGAGAGAGGCGGCAACCAGGAGAGGGTGCGCAGAGAGAGGCGGCAACCAGGAGAGGGTGCGCAGAGAGAGGCGGCAACCAGGAGAGGGTGCGCAGAGAGAGGCGGCAACCAGGAGAGGGTGCGCAGAGAGAGGCGGCAACCAGGAGAGGGTGCGCAGAGGGTGTGCAGAGAGAGGCAGCAACCAGGAGAGGGTGCGCAGAGAGGGGCGGCAACCAGGAGAGGGTGCGCAGAGAGGGGCGGCAACCAGGCAGACACCCAGATCTTCTATTGGGGGGGTGGGGCACGAGGGGGGGGGGAGGTGGGCCCCAGGCTCTCTCACTGCACTGCTTGCTCATTGGCGCTGCTTCCTGAGTCCTGCGGCTTCATCACCTCAGGCAACTCCGGAGGGCTAGAGGAGGGCTCAACGCGCAGGGCTTCAAATGCATCATCTGCCCGGAAGGCCAGCCCCACAGTGGCTGGGGCCTGCGGCCGCGCTGTTTGACTGGTGAAGCCACGCTCGCCCAGTGTCTTGCCGTCATCCAGAAGTTGGTCATCCTTGTACAGTCGCTGTTTGTGGGGCGGCTGCTTGAGGATGTTCTCGATGATGCGCGTCAGCTCGAACAGGGTGCTCGACTCCTTGGCGTCCGTGAAAATGGTGGTCCTGTGGCGTCGGGTCATTAGGAGCACGTCCGTCTCAGCGGCTGCCTCTCCCACCGACGCGCCGGCGCCTCTTACTGGGGCTTTGATTTGCGTTTTCCTAATGACAAGTGATGTTGAACATCCTCTCATGTGCTCATTTATTGGCCATTTGAATATCTTCTTTGGAGAAATGTGTATTCAAACCCTTTACTCACTGTTTAAAATTGAGTTGGTTTTTAATTATTGAGTTGTAAGAATTCTTCATAAATTCTGGATATAAGCCCTTTATCAGATACATCTGACATGCATATAGATGTGATTTGCAAATGCATCCTCCCATTCTGTGGGTTGACTTGACACTTGCTTGATAGTATTTTCTTTTTCAGCTTCGAACTTTTAAAGTTCTACCTTGTCTGGTTTATTTATTTTTCTTTTGTTGTCATATTGAAGAAACCACTGCCGAACCCAGGGTCTTGAAAATTCACCTCCATGTTTTCTCCTAAGAGACTTATACAGTGTGTCCATAAAGTCATGGTGCACTTTTGACCGGTCACAGAAAAGCAACACAAGACGATAGAAATGTGAAATTTGCACCAAAGAAAAGGAAAACTCTCCCAGTTTCATACCTATTCAGTGCAGTTCGATGTGGGCTCACGCACAGATTTTTTAGGGCTCCTTAGGTAGCTATCCCGTATAGCCTCTACAGACTCATCACTGACTGATGGCCTACCAGAACGGGGTTTCTCCACCAAACTTCCGGTTTCCTTCAACTGCCTATCCCACCCAGTAATGTTATTCCTATGTGGTGATGCTTCGTTATAAACGCGCCGATATTCACGTTGCACTTTGGTCACGGATTTGAATTTAGCGAGCCACAGAACACACTGAACTTTCCTCTGTACCGTCCACATCTCGACTGGCATGGCCGTGGGCTGCTCCGCTGTATACACGGTGTTACATCATCATCTGCGCATGCGCACATGCTGCCACCTCATCCTACAGAAACTGGGAGGGTTTTCCTTTTATTTGGTGCAGATTTCACATTTCTATCATCTTTTGTTGCTTTCCTGTGACCAGTCAGAAGTGCACCATGATTTTACAGACACACCGTAGTTTAGGCTCTTACATTTAAATCTATAATCCGTTTTGAGTTGACTCTTTGTGTGCGGTGTGAAGTAGAGCTCCAGCTTCCTGCTTTTTCAGTTGTCCTAGCACCCTTTGTTGAAGAGACCAGGGCCTGCCCACTGAATGGTCCTGGCATCTTTGCTGAAAATCCCTTGACTATGAATGTAACAGTTTTATGTCTGGACTCAGAATTCTCTCTCATTGATATATATGTATGTATTATATATCCTAAAGCTAGTTCCCTAATATCTTGACTTCTGCAACTTGGTAGCAAGTTTGGAATTGGGAAGTATGTGTCCTTCATTTTTGGTATTTTTTTTTCCAAGATTGTTTTGGTTATTTTGGACCCTTTGCATTTCCAGAGGAACTTTAAGACCAGTTTATTAATTTCTGCAGTAAAGGAAGCTGGAATTTGGGCAAGGACTGAGGTGAATTTGTATATCCATTTGGGGAGTATTGACAACAACTGAAGCTTTCTGACCCACGAACATGGGATGTTTTCTCATCGATGTAGATCTCTAATTTCTTTAAAGAGTGTTCAGTAGTACACTGCCCGTTAAAAGATATAAAACTCAAACAAATTAGGTTTGTTAGCTGCATAAACACCATATGCAAGGCAGCTGATTTTCATATTTGCTAGATAATCTAAATTTATATTCTTTATAAAAATTTTTTTCTGAAGTTAGAAGTGGGGAGGCAGAGAGACAGACTTCCACATGTGCCTGACCAGGATCCACCTGGCATGCCCACGAGGGGGAGATGCTCTGCCCGTCTGGGGTGTTGCTCTGTTGTGGCCAGAGCCATTCTAGCACCTGAGGCAGAGGCCAAGGAGCCATCCCCAGCACCCGGGCCAACTTTGCTCCAATGGAGCCTTGACTGCAGGAGGGGAAGAGATAGATAGAGAGAAAGGAGAGGGGAAGGATGGAGAAGCAGATGGGCAGTTCTCCTGTGTGCCCTGGCTGGGAATCAAACCTGGTAAATTGATATTCTTGACGGAACTCTGATTATCATTGAGGTTTTTACACGGAACAGCCTTGTTTTGTCCCATTGCAGGACACCTTTGCAAAACCGCACTTCGGCATTGTCATTAATAATAGCTAACACTTACCCGATGCTAAGCTGCTTATACACATTACATCACTGATCCTTCCCAATAACCTCATGAGGCAGATCATCCTCATCCTGACTTCAAAGGTGAGGTCTGGAGCTTGCTCAACATTATACAGTCGGTAATTGGTGGAGCTGGAAACTGAACCAGATAGCTTGCCTCCCCAGTCTATACACGACCACTGTGTGACAGTGTGTGTAGGGTGTACGACTCAAAAGCTGCAAAAGAACATCTGTACAGTGCCAAGTTATCCCCCGCAGGGGAGGGATACCACCGTCCCCCCCCCCCCCCCAGCTACCATGTTCCTCTCCCTAGAGTGGCATTATGCTGTTGGCTTTTTCTGGGGCTTTAAGGCTGCCACAGAAGACTCACTGCTGTGTCTTTTCCTATGAGCAGTTGAAGATACTTGTGATATCGCACAGTTTCTTCTTTTGAAGCCTCCGTGGGAAATTTTTTATATTGGCTTTGGTATCAGGAAGGGTGTGTCTCCTTAATATTTAATTCTTTCTTTATATTTTAGACATTTTGAGTTGCCTATCAGGATGAAATTTCTCCATTTAGGGGGCTATAGCTTTTAGACTCTGTTTACTTGTGCTTTAACTTTTTACCTCATTATTATTACCCAGGCCTGACTTATTGATGAGGTTGCTTGGGAACCTTGGGCAGTGGGGAAGGGATGTGGAATTAATTAGTAAATAATTAAATGAGAAGAGGTTTCTAGTGGGAGTAGAACATGGAAAATAAAATTTCAGCTCAATTTGGGTGACTGGAGGTTTTTGTAGTGGTTCATCAGTAAAATGAAGATTTCGTAAATTAGAGAGGCTGGGTTACTGATCCAGGCATGGGAATAACCTTCTGTAATTAGTTTAACATCTTGAAAAGAAGGTAATTGCTTGATTTTTCAATCTTACTTAAAAAAATTATTGATTGATTCTAGTGAGAGAAGAAGGGATAGAGAGAGAGAGAGAAACATTGATCTGTACCTGTATGTGCTCTGATTGGGGATTGAACCAGCAACCTCTCTCTATGCTTCGGGACGATGCTCTGAGTCTAACCAACCAAGCTATCCGGCCATGGCTAACCTTACTGTTATTATTTATTCTACATTACAACAACATGATAGTGGCCAAAGAGGAAGGATAAAATTGTCCAGAGTTTCTAATTCTGAATATTTCAAATATATTTCACCTTTCAGATGTTAGTTACTATATTCGTGATCCCTCAGTTGGTGGGTTAGATCACTTGAATTAGCTCGCTTTCTGACCCACGACCATGGGATGTCTTTTCCTTGATGTAGATCTCTAGTTTCTTTAAACAACGCTTAGTAATACATTGAAAAATTAAGAGAATCCCTTTCCCAGTTACCTTTTCTTTAAAATCAGCTTCACTGTGGCATAACTTGTGCGCAATATAATTGACTTTTTTAAAATTATGTAATTTGGCCCTGGCCGGTTGGCTCAGTGGTAGAGCGTCAGCCTGGCGTGCGGAGGACCCGGGTTCAATTCCCGGCCAGGGCACATAGGAGAAGCGCCCATTTGCTTCTCCACCCCCCCTCCTTCCTCTCTGTCTCTCTCTTCCCCTCCCACAGCCAAGGCTCCATTGGAGCAAAGATGGCCCGGGCGCTGGGGATGGCTTCTTGGCCTCTGCCCCAGGTGCTAGAGTGGCTCTGGTCGCGGCAGAGCGACGCCCCGGAGGGGCAGAGCATCGCCCCCTGGTGGGCAGAGCGTCGCCCCTGGTGGGCGTGCCGGGTGGATCCCGGTCGGGCGCATGCGGGAGTCTGTCTGACTGTCTCTCCCCGTTTCCAGCTTCAGAAAAATACAAAAAAAAAAAAAAATAATAAAATTATGTAATTCACTGAGTTTTGACAAATACATACCATCATGTGGCCATCACCACAGTCTCCCAAAAACTTCTCTCTTGTGCCTTTGCCAGCAGCCCGTCCCCCACCCAAGCTCGTGGCAGCCACAGCTCTGATTTGTTTATAGAGGCCTGCTTTTCTGGAATTTGCGTATAGATGCAACCCATGTAGAATGCGGCCTTTTCTGTCTGGCTTCTCTTAGCATGATGCGTGTGACGTGTGCTCCTGTTGTTGAGTGTGTCGGCCGGCCCATCCCTTTTCATGGCCGAGTCGAATTATCTCGTGGGCGGGTACCACCGCTATGTATCCGCTCACCAGCAGAGGGCCTTTGGGGCTGCTCTTGCTCTGGGGTTCGATGAATCACGCTGCCATCGATATCTGAGGACGGGGAGTGGGGTTGCTGGGTTATATAGTAAGGAGTGTTTAACTTTATAAGGATGGCAGTTAGCATTTAAAGTTCATTGCCAAATTCAGATGAGATGATTAAGGCTGGAAGTTAATGTTTTTGTACAAAATCAGTTAGGGCCTAAGGATGATCTGACGTCCACTCATTGAACGTTGAGAGAGAAGGGGACATAAGTCCTTCAAGAGAATTACTGGCAAATTGCTTCCCTGAGCACGCCGGTGCCATCTGCTCCTACGTGGCTCTGGCGTGGGCACTCTCAGGGCCTCATGGGGGGAGGGGGAGGGTTAGGAAAAGGTGACTCCAAGGTGGATCACACTCCGGACTCTTCGTGATCTCATCATTGCACGGGTGTTGCCGGAAGAGCAGAAAACGTCACCGTCACCAAATCTCTCGGTCACAATCTATTGTATATGTACGTCACAGAAAGTGCTCTTCTGTGGATTATCTCAGTTGATCCTTAAAACAGCCCATCAGGCCCTGGCCGGTTGGCTCAGTGGTAGAGCGTCGGCCTGGCGTGCAGGAGTCCCGGGTTCGATTCCCGGCCAGGGCACACAGGAGAAGCACCCATCTGCTTCTCCACTCCTCCCCCTCTCCTTCCTCTCTGTCTCTCTCTTCCCCTCCCGCAGCCAAGGCTCCATTGGAGCAAAGTTGGCCCAGGCCCTGAGGATGGCTCTGTGGCCTCTGCCTCAGGCGCTGGGGTGGCTCTGGACGCAACAGAGTGATGCCCCAGAGGGGCAGAGCATCGCCCCATGGTGGGCATGCCGGGTGGATCCCGGTCGGGTGCATGCGGGAGTCTGTCTGACTGCCTCCTCGTTTCTGGCTTCAGAAAAATACCAAAAAAACCCAAAACAAAGACAAAAAAACAGCCCATCAGGTCATCCAGCTGCATATGTGGTATTTTCACAAGGCTGCTGGGATGCTAGCAATGATTTTATTATTCTTTTCCTTTCAAAAAGCATTCAATTTACAGCTTAAAAAAAAAAAACCCCAGCTCAGGCAGATACACCTTCACCCACCCTGAGCGCTCTTCACGTCTCTGAACCCCCCACCCCCCCGTTCCCTCAGGCTCACGGCATCTGTGAGTTCAAGCCCAGCCCCGAACCTCCAAGTTGAGGGTGAGGGTGAGCCCTGTCTATTGGGTCCAATGCTTGGAGACAAAAAATAAGAGTTTTGTTTTTTTTCCCTTTTCCACAGGTGGAAATGGCTTTCGTTAGTTCACACAGAATTATTGTCCCTGTGTGACAGATGGTGTATCAAACTTGGAGAAGTCAGAACACGGCTCACGGCTGTGTCTCTAGACCGTGGGGCGTCTCGGTCTTCTTAAACTGTGTTCTTACACTTGAAATTGGAGTGGGAAGCGGAGTGTTTCCCAGCAGTTAGGACCTCAGAGACAGTTACGGCTAAGTCGACAGTCAGCGTGTCAATGAGCTCCCGCCATTTGCTTCTCCTCTTGAGATGGAGGACGTGGAGGAATGAAGAGCCATTGGATTTTTTTGCAGAAGGGCATCTGTCGAAGGAGAGAAAAAGGGGGCAGGAAGGAGAAGAGAGATGAATGTCCGGCGGAGCCCTAGAGATGTCTAGCCCCTGGGCTGACGGAGAAGGAGAGAGGGTAGGGGTGGAATAGAGCAACGAAAGCGCCTGGTCCGGAAAAATCTGAATGCAAAGGACGTGTGTAGCCTCACTCCTGGCCCTTCCTCAGCAACTTCGAGAATAGGTCCGACCACTTTACAGGCAGCGGCCAGCTGACAAAGGGTTAATGATTTCTTGGAGTGCCCCAAACTCCTGAAATATCTCCGCTTGTCTGCAATTCCTTTTACAGATCACAACATAGTTCGCCTACAATTCGAGAGGAATACATGTTCTGGTTGAAGGAGAAGAGACATTTATTTTAAGAGCTAATTAGTATCGGGTGCAGTAAGGAGTAGGTATTATATATAATCTCATTTACTCTTTCTAAAAGCCCTGTGCAGCAGATATTATTAGCTCCATTTTTTTTACACAAAAATGATGAAACTGAGAGGTTAAGAACTGTTTACTTTCAATGTGTGAATATGCCATTTATGGGCCAGTGGCTAGCCTCTGTGTCCAGAGGTATTTTTGTCATGCATGTGTACATATAGTGTTCCTTGAAATGATTACTGATGATTTTTCAAAGTAAAACTTCTAATAAAGCAACGTTTTTTAGAAGATGCATTGATTGAAATGTCACTATTTTGTACATAGAGCAAATTATGGTAACATATAATTCTTGCGATACCTAGTGTTGTTATTTATAAATTGAAGAGATTCATATAGAAGTAGAAATTTACTCAGTCCTGGTACTGAAACTTTTTAAGGGATATTTAAGGCTCTCTTTCCTGTATATGTATTTTAAGCATTTTTTAAGAAGGTAAGACAAAAACAAAGGGCTTGTTACTGTTCCACACAGATCAGTATGGTCCCTGTACTTTATACTACTTCCTCACTTCTGATTTGCATATCATGGCTCTTAAATATACAGGGGTAGAAATAAACAATGCAATTATTAATAATAATACAAGAATAAACTGTGTTTCACGTATCAGTACAACTGAAAGCCTTCTTCTGCCCACCCCGTATGCTTCTGGTTGCTTTCACTTCTGCTTCTGATGAACTTCCAAGTTAATTATTTTTGGGTTTTCTTGTAATGACCAGATAAATGATTGGTTCGCAAAATATTTCAGGTTTTGTTCAGTTGGATGATTGAGATAGTTTTTTTTTATTTGGATTTATACAGCTTAAAAATTTTATGAAACTACCCACTGTGTTGCACTTAGTTGGCAAGATTTAGGAATTCCAGGCCCTGGCCGGTTAGCTCAGTTGGTTAAGAGCGTTGTCCCGAGACAACAAGGTTGCGGGTTCGATGCCCGGTCAGAGCACTCATGGGAAGCAACCAATGAATGCATGACTGAGTGGAACAACAAATGTTTCCCTTCCTCCTCCCTCTCTCTCCCTTCCTCTCTCTCCTTTCTTCTCTCTGTCTCTGAAAATCAATAAAAATCAAGCCCTGCCAGGATAGCTCGGTTGGTTGGAGCGTCCTCCCAGAGTGCAGAGGTTGCGGGTTCGATTTCCCGGTCAGGGCGCCTACAGGAGCAGCTCCATCGGTGGGACTCGGTGGGTTCGCACCGGTTCGGTAGAACCGGTACCTAATTTTTTGTTGTGTTCAGTGAACTGGTTGTTAAAATGGCCCTTGTCATCAGGCCTCTCTAGGTGGGCGCCTGGGAAGCCGCCCAGTGTGGAAATCACAGGTCGACGTTTCTGATTCGTTTTTAATGTTCATCTGAGCAACAGCATGTTCTAAGCACCTGTAGGAATGTTCATTCTGTCCAGAGGCGAAAAAAAACTTGCAAGTGAGGATGCCAATCAAGAAGCAATATAAAAATATCTTTTTTTTTTTTTTTTTTTTTTGTATTTTTCTGAAGCTGGAAACGGGGAGGCAGACAGACTCCCGCATGCGCCCGACCGGGATCCACCCAGCACGCCCACCAGGGGGCGATGCTCTGCCCCTCCAGGGCGTCGCTCTGTCGCAACCAGAGCCACTCTAGCGCCTGGGGCAGAGGCCAAGGAGCCATCCCCAGTGCCCGGGCCATCTTTTTGCTCCAATGGAGCCTTGGCTGCGGGAGGGGAAGAGAGAGACAGAGAGGAAGGAGAGGGGGAGGGGTGGAGAAGCAGATGGGCGCCTCTCCTGTGTGCCCTGGCCAGGATTCGAATCCGGGACTTCTGCACGCCAGGCCGACGCTCTACCACTGAGCCAACTGGCCAGGGCCAATATGGAAATATCTTAAAGAACAGTTTTATTGTTTTTTGTCAGGTATTACTTAATATTTCTTTCATGAATATTTAAAAGTTCTTATCTAGTTTTGTGTACCTCCTTTATTCTTATTTAATGCATAAAATAATAAACTACCTTTTAGTATCTCTTTTTTTATATATACTTAAAACGGTCCTTAGGGCAGAGAACCAGTTGGTAAATTATTTGAATCCCACCCCTGAGCAACTCAATGTTTCTGTCTCTCTCTCTTTCTCTCTAAAAAAAAAAAGGGGGGGGGGAATTCTAGTTTGTCACTACCTGTATTCCTGAAATAGATTTGCAATCAACAGTTTGAAGGCTTCTGTGTGGACTGACTCCGCGCGGCCCGGACTGCCCGTGACCTGGTGATGTTTCTCTGCCAGTTCGCGTCAGGAAGCCCCTGCTGCAGCCCAGGGTCTCCCTTGAATACTACAGAGCGGAGAGCTGTCTCCAGAACTTGACACTGCACCTTGCCATTGCCAAACAAGGCACTGCAGCCAAAACAAGCTGTCATGTGCACCATTAGGGTGCACCCGGCTTCTGGCTGGGCCAAGTGAGCTTAGGAGGGGTAATAGTATCTAATTTATCAGGCCTATCAAAAAATCAGCATGTGACCTCTTTGGCCTGTTTTGCTGGTGTCAGCTGAGGGCAGCCGTTTCTGGAGGCAAGTGAGTTCTCCCCAAGGGAAGTGAGGCCAAGCTGCCCAGCCACCTGCCCTGAAGTGAGACTTATTTACGATTCTGGTCTATTAGGCTAGAATTGAACTCATCAAGGGAGCGTTTAACACCAAATGTGACACCAGGGATGTCTGTACGAAAGGTATTACCTACTCAGGGACAAGCAGAAAAACAGCTTTTAACAAAGACATCGCTTCTAGTAATTTGTCTGACAGACCTCCTGGGTAAATAGACCTTTATTCTAACCCTAAAAGTGTGATTGTCTTAATTTAAAAAAATGTGGAAAATAATTTTTTGGGGTAGTATTTCAAGACTGAAGTGGGTTTTTTAAAATTGACTTTAAGAAAGGGATAGAATAGGCTCTGGCTGGTGGCTACGTGGATAGAGCATCGGCTTGGCGTATGGATGTCCCAGGTTTGATTTCTGGTCAGGGCACACAGGAGAAGTGACCATCTGCTTCTCTTTCCCTTCTTCTCCCCCTTTTCTCAACCAGTGGCTTGATTGGTAGGGACATGGTCCTGAGAACTGAGGATAGCTGGGTTGGTCTGAGCACATCAGCTTCAGGTGCTAAAAATAGCTCTGTTGATCGGCCCAAGACAGGGTTGCCAGGTAGATCCTGGTTGGGACACATGCAAAAGTCTGTCTCACTATATCCCCTCCTCTCACTTAAAAAAAAAATAAAAAAAATAAAAGAAAGGCATACAATAAACTATTTTTTTGTGTCCTTTTAATTATTTTACTTAGTTTTTGAATGTTAATTTTTGAATGGTTCAAAAATAAGTATAAAAAGGTCAATAGTACCTTGAGATACGAACAGACCAACATATAGATTTTTTTTTTTTTTTTTTTTTTTTTTTTTAAGACACAAGCTGCGACTCAGGAAGCTGCCGCTAGTTGGCGCGTTGGCACACGGGTCCAGTATCGGCAGTTTGATATACAGTTGACTGACTTACGAGCTCGGTTACAGAACGAATTAAATTTGTATCTCAAGGTACCACTGTATAGTGGAAAATCCTCTTCCAACCCCTGCCCTGCTGCCCACAGCTATTTACATAGACATTTAGTGCACATGTAAGAAAGATGAACACATCTGTAATCCCTCCATCCATTTTATGCAAATGCTACCCCCTGAACATCTTGATAGCTGGTACCCTGCCTTTTAAAAAATTAATAAACTTTATTTTTTAGGGAA
This sequence comes from Saccopteryx leptura, assembly GCF_036850995.1. NCBI lineage: Eukaryota > Metazoa > Chordata > Mammalia > Chiroptera > Emballonuridae > Saccopteryx > Saccopteryx leptura. Next base: position 6,757,263 of record NC_089510.1, on the reverse strand, counting down.
GTTTTAGGTTCACAGCAAATTGAACAGAAAGTGCAGAGAGTTCCCATAGAGCCTGTGTCCGCCCCCCACGACCCCACCCAGACACACAACCTGCCCACCGTCAGCGTCCCTCACCACAGCGGAACATCTGTTCCAATCAGCGAACCTGCACGGGCACATGGTCATCACCCCAAATCCATCGTTTCCCTTGGGGTTCATGCTTACTGTACATTCTATGGGTTTAGGTGAATATATAATAACGTGTGTCCATCATTGTAGTATCATACAGAAGTGTTTGCACTGCTATAAAATTCCTCTGTGCTCTGCCTATTCACCCCTCCCTTCACCCACTTTAGTTATTATTATTATTATTTGTTGTTGTTGTTAGAGAAAAGCAGGGAGAGAGAGACAGAGAGACAGGAACACGGAGATTCCTGTCTGTGCCCTGACTGAGGATCGAACCGGCAACCTCGGCAATTCGGTTGGAAGCTCCAACCACCAAACTATCTGGCCATCCAGGACTAAATTTTTATTGTTTGCTTAATTTTTTTTTTGAGAGAGACAGTAAGAGGAAGGGAGAGAAGGGGAAGGGGGAAGGGAAGCATCCATTTTTTGTTCCACTCAGTCATGCACTCATTGATTGCTTCCTGTGTGTGCCCTGACCGGGGATTGAACCCACAACCTTGTTGTTTCGGGATGATGCTCTGATGCTCTAACCGATGGAGCTAACCAGCCTGGGCTCCCCAACCCTCTTCTTCCACTGTCTCCAGAGTTCTGCTTTTTGCAGGATGTCATATAGTTGGAATCACCCAGGATGTAGACTTTCAGACTGACTTCTTTCCCTTAGTAATATGCACGTAAGTTTCCTCCGTGTCTTTTTTCAGGGCTCAATGGCTCATTTCTTTTAAGCAATGAATAATATCCCATTGTCGGGGTGTGCAACAGATTATCCATTCACCTACTGAAAGACATCTTGTTTGCTTCCAAGCTTGGCAGTTATGAATAAAGTTGCTATATATACACTTTCCTGTGCTGGTTTTTACAAGGACATACGTTTATTTTTATTTCTTTCTTTTAAAAAACTTCTCTATTAATTTTAGCAAGAGACGAAAGGAGAGAGGGAGAGAGTGACAAGAACATTGATCTGTTTCTGTATGTGCCCTGACCGGGGATCGAACCGGCAATTTCCATGCTTCCGGACGACGCTTTCACCAACTGAGTTACGTGGCCAGGGCATGGATATAAGTTGTTAATTCCTTTGGGTGAAGCAAGGTGAGCAATTGCTGGATCATATGGTAAAAGTGTGTTTAGTTTTGTAAGAGATCACCAAACTGTATTCCAAAGTGTGTGCACCATTCTGCATTCCCGCCAGGCGCCAGTGTTTGGTGTTGTCAGGGTTACAGATTTTGGCCATGCTAACACATGTGTATCTCATGTTGTTCTAATTTACCTTTCTCTGATGACCTATAATGTGGAACATCTCTTCATGTTCTTATTTAGCATCCGTATATCTTCTTTGTTGAGGTATCTGTTAAGGTCTTTGGCCCATTGATTGAGTTGTGTTCTTACTGTTTAGTTTCAAGAGTTCTCTGTATATTCTGGGTAACAGCCCCTTACCAAATACGTCTTTTGCAAAAAGTTTCTCCCAGGCTGTGGCTTATCTTTGCATTCTGTTGACAGAGCCTTTCACAGAGCAGGAAGGTTTAATTTTAATGAAATCCAGCTTATCAGTTCTTTCTTTCACGGATTGTTCCTCTGGTGTTTTATCTAAAATGTCATTGCCAAACCCAAGGTCATGCAAATTTTCTCCTATGTTAGAGTTTTACAGTTTTGGATTTTACACTTAGGTTTATGATTTATTTTGAATTAATGCTTGGGAAAGATACAAGATTTGTATCTACAATCTTTTTTTTTTTTTTTTGCATGTTGATGTCCAGTAGTTTTAGCACCGCTTGTTAAAAATATTATTTTTTTCTGCATTGTAATGCCTTTCCCTCTTAGTCAAAGATAAATCAACTATATTAAATGTCGGTCTATTTCTAGGCTCTCTGTTCTGATTCCATTGATCAGTTGGTCTATTCTTTTGCCAATACCACACTGTTTTGATTATTGTAGCTTTACAGTACGTCTTGAAGTCAGGTAGTGTCAATCCTCCAACGCTGTTCTTCTCTTTTAATACTGAGTTAGCTTTTACTTCTGCCTCTGAACTTCATACCCAGTTTGCCAATTTCCACAAAATAGCTTCCTGGGATTTTGAGGAGGTGTGGTGAATCTATGGACAATGTTAGAAGAACTGACATCTTGACAATATCAAGTCTTCCATATATCCATGACTGTGAAATGTTCTTGCATTTATTTAGCTCTCTTTGATATCTTTCACCAGAATTTTGTTGTTTTCTTCATATAGATCTTGCACATACTGTGTTAGATTTATAATTAAGTGTATCATTTTGGGGTACTAATGTAAACAGTAATGTGTTTTTAAATTCCCAACTCCACTGGTTCATGGATGGTGTCTGTACAGTGACGTGATCAACTTCTGTATAATTAACTTCGTATTCAAAACCGTAGTATGCTTGCTTATTAATTCTGGAGTTTTTTGGGTCTTTTTCTCAGTTTTCTGCAAAGATGATTACATCATCTTCAAAGACTATTTCTTCCTTTCCTATCTGTCTGCATTTTATTTTCTTTCTTGTCTTATTGCTTCAGCTAGGACTTCTAGCACGTTGTTGAAAAGCAGTGGTCAGAGCAGACATGCTTCTCTTGTTTCTGATCTTAGTGTGAAAGCCTTAAGTTTCTCCCCACTCAGTATGCTGTTAGGTGCAGCTGTTTGCATTGTTCATGTTCAAGTTGAGGAAGTTCTCCTCTATTCTTGGTTTGCTGAGGGTGTTTAGTTTTTTTTTTCTCTTAATAAAGTTTGAAGAACTTTCTATTATGAACATTAAGACGTCCATTATTATTATTATTATTATTATTATTATTATTATTATTAAACTGCATAGTTCTTTATTGCATGGATACACTACAGTTTATTTAACCTGATTCCTGTTGGTGGGTATTTAGGTTATTTCCACATCTTTTGTTAGCAAAAATAATTCTGCAGTGAGTATCCATATATACAGAACATTTTGCATATGTGAAAATCCCTAAAGTTGAGATAGTGAGTAAAAGCATATATGTATATACATGTATATATATGTGTGTATGTATTACTTTGATTAATAAATTTCCTTCTGTAGGGATTGTAAAAATTTATATTCATATAGGTATTATGAGATATTTGAAAAGTTGCATCTCAGTGTAGGCTTTTTTTTAATGAGACAGAGAGAGACGGACTGACCTAGACAGGAAGGGAGAGAGATGAGAAGCATCAACTCATAGTTGCATCACTTTAGTTGTTCAATGACTGCTTCTCATATGTGCCTTGACCAGAGGGCTCCAGCCGAGCCAGTGAGCCCTTGCTCAAGCCAGCGACCTTGGGCTCAAGACAGCGACCGTCAGATCATGTTGATCCATGTTCAAGCTGGTGGCCACGCGCTCAAGCAGGATAAGCCCACACCGAGCTTAAGCCGGTGACCTCAGAGTTTCACACCTGGGACCTCGACATTCAGGCTGATGATCTGTCCACTGTGCCACTGCCTGGTCAGGGTCACTGTAGTTTTGACTTGCATTTCTCTTACTATAGTGAGCTTGAGTGTCTTATCTATTCGTTTACATATATTTCTTTTACTCCCACATCTTTTGCTCATTTTTCTACTGGACTATTGCTCTTTCTCTTAGTGGAGTACGGCAGCTCCTCACATAAGGTGGAGATTATCCATGTGTCGGATATGAATCACAGTTGTGCATGTGCGTATAGACTATTTTCACACAGAGAACATTCACAGAGTTGGTTCTTTGCCCCAGACTGTTCGAACATACCATCACTTGGTAGGGGTACGATAGCAGCTATTCCTGGATCAGGTCTCGACACCTTATAATCTCTCCAGGACATTGCCATTTTCAGCTTTTATGAGTCACTGATTAAACACTGTCTTCTGGACCAGGGACTCCAGGTCTGGTGACCTCTGTCCTTTCCACATAAAGCAGCTTAGTCTAACGTCGTCCCCTCAGCATCTCTCTCGAAGACAGAGCCCGGACACTGGACAATCGCACGCTTGCCAGGAATCCAGGCACCCGCACCTTTGCCCCTCTGGCTCAGGAAAAAGGAAGCCGCTGGGGCGATCGCCTCTGAGCATTGTGGCCACAGACTGGCATCTTGGGAATTTATCCAGCATGCTTTTCAGAGGCATTCAGACCCTTTTAGAAGAAAGCAAAGTCACTAAAGGAAACCAAGAACACTAAAGAGTTATGCCTCTTGTGTAATTTGGTGACAAGTTCCCGTTCTGCACATAATACAAGATGAACTGAAAACTGCAGAGAAACATGTTAAAGAAAATTGATACATTTTTGTAATTTCTTTTTCAGAGTGCTCACATCGCAGGAAGGTGTTGCAGGCAGCTTGAGAACATTTTGCACACTAGAATGATAAAAGCTCTTCCCGGAGGTGCAGGAACAAGAGTCCTGGAGTTTTGAAGTCCCCAGAAAATGACTTTGCATATAATGCACATGGTCACCAACTGCTCCCAATCAGCAAGGCCTCATCTGGGGCTTTGGACACGTCCAGGAACAGTGTGGGGCTGATTGAAGTGAATGGCAATGAGCGGTCAGCAAATGCAGAAGAGTTTTGTTCGAGTGCCTTTTTTTTTCTTTTTTTTTTCACTTTGCAAATTTAAGAGTCAGACCTTGCTAACTTAGAGTACTTAAAGGCAGACATTTTCTAGAGGGGATGAAGTTAGTGTAGGTCATATCAAACAGTTTTGTAGTTCCGTTTTTGTTTTCCCTTTTTTAAAAAAATAGTGGCCCTGTCCGGTTGACTCAGTGGAAGAGCGTCTGCCTGGTGTGTGTATGTCCCGGGTTCGATTCCTGGCCTGGGCACACAGGATAAGTGACCATCTGCTACACCCCTCCCCCTTCTCTCTCTCTCTCTCTTCCCTTCCTATAGCCATGGCTCAATTGGTTCCAGCAAAGTTGGCCCTGGGAGCTGAGGATGGCTTCCTGGCCTCTGCCTCAGGCACTAAAAATAATGACAATGATTCCATTCCTGAGCAATAAAGCAAGGGCCCCAGATGGGCAGAGCATTACCCCTACTGGGCATGCGGGAGTTGTCTCTTTGCTTCCCCTCCTCTCACTGAAAGAATAAAATAAAATAAAAGTTATCTTCTTCTCAACTCTTCTGATCAGCTTCCTGACCCCTATCGCTCTGTCCCCTCCGTCTTCTTTCCTGGAGGGGACCTCCCTGTCGTTTAGGCACCACTGACACTGTGCAAAGAGGCTGATTCTGCATCTGTATAGGAAAGGGGCCCGGGGCCCCAAAGAGCACGAGGTGACCCCCTCACGCACACACTGGTGGGGAGGTGGTGTTAGGGGGCCAAGAATAAATTTGGTTCCTCTTGGCATTTTCTGTGGCTCTTCTGGAACCCGGTGAAGTGACAGATAGAAGCTGCTGGGTTGGGAAACTGGGGACCAGCCAGCACTGCTAGGATTCACGCCTGTGCAGTGACCACTGGCCATAGCCACGGAGAACACTCAAGCCGTCTCACCTGCTCGGTGCCAGGAAGAAACAGTCTTCTGTCTCAGTTAAAAAATTAGATGGATGGGTGGGTGGATAGAGAGAGAGAGAGGGAGAGAAAGAGAGGGAGAGAGAGGGAATTAAAAAGCAGCAGTGTTTCCTTTCCCACCAGAGTATGAAGACCTCCAGGTTGAATTCCCAATAACGACGGGGAAGAGAAAGTTCAAATGGCCGTGCCCCACGTGGGGCACTCAACGCAGAGCCTGCGCCACAGCAAGCAGCATGCTGAGCTCTGCGCGGAGCTGAGGGCGAAGCCCGGCTCCCGGGGAAGAAATAAAGCCTGTGCTGAGACGCCCTCTGGGAAGGCTCTCGGACTAATTTGAGTTGAACCAAGCTGAGACCCTGAGTATTTCTCCCCAAAGAGAGCCGAGCGGAACAATGACAGGAGCAGCTGACGTTCCGTGGGGGCGGAGCCCCGCGTGTCCTCCCCTAACAGCTGCCTGGTGAGTCCAGGCCACGCGGGAAGCTGGATAATGAACTGCCGTTTGCTCTGAAGTCTGTGGACGGCTGCTTCCCACTGCGGGGCAGGTACAGCTCCTGCCACTGTCACGCGTGCGCGTCTGTGCCCGAGTCCCGCCCGCTCCCTGCTTCACACGGTCAGGCTTCTCAGAGGCATTCACATCCCCGAGGCTGCCTCTGAGGTCTCTCAGGACAGGGGTTAAAAAGAAAATAGACTGATTTATTTATTTTATTTTATTTTATTTTTATTTATTTATATATATATTTTTGTATTTTTCTGAAGCTAGAAACGGGGAGAGACAGTCAGACAGACTCCCGCATGCGCCCCACCGGGATCCACCCGGCACGCCCACCAGGGGCGATGCTCTTCCCCACCGGGGCGTCGCTCTGCCGCGACCAGAGCCACTCTAGCGCCTGGGGCAGAGGCCAAGGAGCCATCCCCAGTGCCCGGGCCATCTTTGCTCCAAAGGAGCCTTGGCTGCGGGAGGGGAAGAGAGAGACAGAGAGGAAGGAGGGGGGGGGTGGAGAAGCAAATGGGCGCTTCTCCTATGTGCTCTGGCCAGGAATCGAACCCGGGTCCCCCACATGCCAGGCCGACGCTCTACCGCTGAGCCAACCGGCCAGGGCCTATTTATTTTTTATTTATATATTTTTTGGTGACAGAGACAGAGAGAGGGACAGATAGAGACAGACAGACTGGAAGGGAAGAAGATGAGAAGCATTAATTCTTTCTTATGGCACCTTAGTTGTTCATTGATTGATTTCTCGTATGTGCCTTGACCAGGGGGCTACAGCACAGTGAGTGACCCCTTCTTCAAGCCAACGACCTTGGGCTCAAGCTGGTGAGCCTTACTCAAACCAGATGAGTCTGCATTCAAGTTGAGGACCTCGGGGTTTTCAGGGATTTGAACCTGGGTCCTCCATGTCCCAGTTTGATACACTATCCACTGTGCCACTGCCTGGTCAGGCAAAAAAAAAAAAAAAGAAAGAAAAGAAAAAAAAAAGAAAAAAGACTGATTTTTTAAAAAAATATTAGATTATTAAACATATTTACCAAGAAACATGACGGTAAGTTATGGATGTTTGTGGCTTTAAAAAAAAAATTATTGAGGGAGAGCTGTTTTCAAAGGTGTCAGATTTGGGAGGAATGGATGTGTATTTGTTAAATTGCTAGAATTGCCCAGAAAGTAGCATCACACTAAGAAACATGCCTAAAAATATATTAATTTATTATTTTTTTTAAAAGCTTGATTAGGGAGTCAATTTTTATTTTCTAATTTATTTTTTATTAAGTGAGAGACGGGGAGGCAGAGACAGACTACTGCATGCGCCCTGACCGGGATCCACGTGGCAATTCTCCTACCAGGTGATGATCGGCCCATCTGGGGCCGCTGTTTTGTTGATTGGCAACTGAGCTATTACAGCTCCTGAGGCGAGGCCATGGAGTCACCCTCAGTGACTGGGGCCAACTTGCTCAAACCATTTGAGCCATGGCTGCAGGAGGGAAAGAGAGAGAGAGAGAGAAAGAGGAGAGAGAGAGAAGGGGGAGGGGTGAAGAAGCAGATGGTCGCTTCTCCTGTGTGCCCTGATTGGGAATCAAACCCAGGACGTCCACATGCTGGGCTGACGCTCTACCACGGAACCAACTAGCCAGGGAAATTTTAATTTTCTTTACCTTAGAATTTTCAAAGTAGGCCTTCGGAAAAAATGTATTATGAAAGGATTCAGAGTTAAGGTTCAGAACAGATGTCAGTTTAAACTAGTGTGTGTTTGTGTGGAAGGTAACGAATAACACACAACTGAGTGAATAATTTGATTCGTTTGTGTTTATATATGGTTCCCTGTGGCAATGTGATCGTTAGGTCTCTATCAAGGACTTCCGTGTCTATACCTTAATCATGTAAGCCAAAGTCAATATAATTTCACTCGAGCCTGCTGTAAAGAGAAAACAATTAACATGATATGTTTTTTAAAGATAATGTGTCACAGCATAATTTTGAAATGGACCGCTAGGACTGTTTGTGAAATGATGGTAGATAACTCTATAGTACATTGCATTGTAGTAAGGAAAATGTCCGTGTGTCCATCTGAGATCATTTGGTAGGGTGAGCAGAGGGTACTTGGCAGTCTGGATTTATCTCTGTAGGAAAAATCACACGTGGCCTTCACTGAGACAGAACTTTGGGATTTAACCTGTCCTGTGAAAATCATCTGCACTGAGTGATGCTTCCTAGTTATTTTTCTTTTTAATTATGTTGTTTGCCTTTGGGGAGTCGATGGAGAGGCACTGTGTGTGTGTGTGTGTGTGTGTGTGTGTGTGTGGCTGAAGTTAAAATCGTTTCATTAAATGGTAATGTACTTAATACTCCAGTGAACAAGAGCCAGTGTATTAGCCCGGCTTTATTCAGCACTAGACGCTGACACGGCTTACCTTCAGAAATGGTGTTTGGGGCCCGCAGAGCTAACACCGTACGTGAGCCCAGGTGAGAAACAGGTTTCGTTCCTTTGCTCTAAGTAAATAGCCATTCTGCCCGTAAATGACTCTGGTTTTTAACAAAGCAGTTATTTTAGATGCAACCACTTGGTGTACCTTGGCCCAGTGAAAGATCTGGACATCTATGGGGACATTAGGGACACAGTATGTCCACCGGACTCAACAAACATCCCGATCTGCAATGAGCTAGCAACGCAATGGGGAGGAATGACTGATTTTAAAGTGTTTTGCCAATGTGCAGGAGATTTTTGCTGAGTGTTTCTTTGGAAAGAGGACTGTGATGATGATGATCCGGTCAAGATGTCTCTTGAAGAACGAATTTGTTCTTGGCTGATGGAAGAGATTTAAAGTTGCGCCGTTTGCTCCAGATTAGATAAGAGTATGTACTTCAGAAGTACGTTATGGAGCGAGGGCAAGGAGTACAGACAGGCTCAGCTCAGCCCAGAGTTCCTCGTGACCTCCCTCATTCCCGTCTTCAGGGGTCACCCCCTCATGTGGCGTCACTTCTTTGTCAGAGCTTTCGAAAGCAAGCGGCACTCGTTTTAATAAAAATCTTTCAACATGTGGACCTAGACATGCTTCCTGCCTTCACGACACACAGACCGCCTGCAGTCATGAGCCACATGGAACTCTCTGGAGGCTGGGGACGTGATGACACCTCACGGTCTCCATTTCTGTCTGCTAATTGATAAAATGGTGAGAAGCTCAACAGTGAGTTCCCCAGATGGTATGACAGAGAAGCTTAAAGAAGTTCCTTTCCTTTTTTAATTTTTTATTTTATTTGAGAGAGGCAGGAAGAGAGAGACAGGAACATCCAGCTGCTCCTGTGTGTGCCCTGACCGGGGAATCGAACCAGCAACCTCCGTGCTCTGGGATGACGCTCCAACCCATTGCGCTATCCAGCCGGGGCTTAATTTTATTGATTTATATTTTAAAAATTTTTAATTTTTATTGATTTTTAGAGAGACAAGAGAGGAAGAGAGAGAGCAGTGGAAGGGAAGTCGTTACCATCCCACTCAGCTGTGCACCTCTATGTTCACTGCGGCGTTATTTACAACGGCCAAGGTTTGGAAGCTGCCCGAGTCTCCATCGTTGATGAGAAAGCTGAAGGACATGTACACAGTGGAAAACTACTTGGCTGTAAAAAAGAAAGAAACAGGATTATTATTTTGAAAGCTAAGAGTTCAAAGGAGCCGGTAGGTGCTAAATTCAAAGAGTTCACATAAAACACCATCCGGACCGTTCAGTTCCGTCAGGCTTCCAAAAGGGAAAAGTTTTCTTTAGCTTCTTGCTGGAAAGCTTTCTATTTAAGATTGAGATTTTAAATTCTCTCCATAACCACGCAGGCTTTTTAAACCTTGCCTGCGTTTTCATTGGCTCCAGTGTGCCCTGTCCACGTGGGCGGAGCATTGCCGTCGCCACGCCTTGCCACGTTGGTCAAGACTAAGGGACAGGTCTTCGTGTTCTCCCTCTTACGGGGCTCCTCGGGGTGTCAGCTTTGGCGACCGTCGGCCCACGAAGGCGGCACCTGCTCACATTGGGTTCTACCCCCAACAGGGTTACTCCTGGGAGTTTGTAGTTAGGTGCGCCCGGCGCTCAACATGAACACACGAGACACCTGCTCGCACGGCCAGTGAGTGGATGTGTAGGGCGTGAGCAAAACGAGATGTTAATGAGATTTTTATTTTTTAGTGAAAGGAGGGGAGGCAGAGACAGACTTCCACATGTGCCTGACAGGGGGAAATGCTCTGCCAATATGGGGCCCTTGCAATGTTGCAGCCAGAGCCATTTTTTTAGCACCTGATGCGGAGGCCATGGAGCCATCCTCAGCGCCCAGGCCAACTTTTGCTGCAATGGAGCCTTGGATACAGGAGGGAAAGGTAGAGAGAGAGAAAGGAGGTGGAGAGAGAGGTGGAGAAACAGATGGGCGCTTCTCCCGTGTGCCCAGACCAGGAATGGAACTCAGGACATCCACATGCCGGGCCAAATGAGATGTGTTGTGACCACGCTGCTGGGCTCACCGTCCCTCCGAGAAAGAGGAACGTGACCCTGCACTTAAGAGCCCATTTTGCTTGTGGAGAAAGGAAGGGCTTCGTAGATACAACAGGATCATTTGATGTCATTTTTCTCACCCAGTTCAATGCCGGGCAAACCCGCAATCCTTCTTTGTTAATATTCCCTGTTCGCCCATCGTGTGAGTCACAGCTTGTGCGTGTGCGGCACTCAGACGAGGCACCGGATGGAGAGGGCCTGCTCCTGCCCCCGCTGGGTTCAGACTAACCAGTGAGCCAGGACGAGGGGAGGAACAGGGGGCCTTCTGTCCTGCCGTGCAGGAAGCCCGACATCAGGTGGGGGTATCAATGACTTTGTGCACCGGGTGCTCAGGAGAGGAGACAGTCCGGTCTGGGCTGGGACGCTCAGAGGAGGCTTAATGGGGGCCATGGGCCGCACTTCAAGGGCTGAGAGTGAGGTCATCGAATACGGCGTAATGGGTGGTGGTCTCCAGCATGGAGAAGGTGGGAACAGAGAGAGAGCGATGGCTAGATGGATGGCTCGATGGCCAGAGGGGTGCAGGGAGGGACGGGGGTGGTGAGGGCAAAGGGGCCTGTGCCTTGGCCTGTGGGGAAATGCTAGGCCATCTTTATACAGGGAGAGATGGGCATCACGAAAGCCATGCTCCGGGAAGATTAATCCGGAAGCTTAGAGTAAAGCGGTTAGACCACAGGAGCTGCGGGGCTGGAAAGCCAGTTAGGAGGCTCTTGAGTAACCCAGGCTGAAGGGATGGAGCCCGGACGCAGGTGAGAGGCAGGGGAGCACAGAGGGCGGGTTCAGAGAATCATCCTTTAGAGAAGATCCCCAATGTCTACGGCCATACCACCCTGAACGCACCCGATCTCCTCTGCTCTCGGAAGCTAAGCAGGGTCGGGCCTGGTTAGCACTTGGATGGGAGAAGATCCCCAGTGATGGCTGGATCGAGGAAAGGGAGGGACGCCTAAAAGATACTGCGTTTTCACTGCCGTTTCCAACCTGGAAGGGACTAAGGAGCCGAGAGACTGTGCCCTGCCTGCCCCTCACCCACCGTGCCCACCCTTCTCCAGGCGCACGGATCGGGTCCTGGCCGGTCCTGGAACAAGAAGCATAATCCCACCTCTAGACCACACAGCTGCCAGTCCCTCTGTCCTAATCGTCCTTGCTCTCTGTGTGCCTGGCTGTGGTTTCATCTTCATCCCTACCTGTCCCTCTCCACTTAGTAAACATTGGGACTTTCTTTCCCCTCCCTCCCTCCTTCCCTCCTCCCCTCTCCCCCTTCCCTCTTCCCCTCTCCCTCTCCCTACCTCCTTCCCTCCTCCCCTCTCCCCATCCCTCCCCCCTTCCTGCCTCCCCTCTTTCCCTTCAGTCCCCCTCCCCCTTCCCCCACCTTCCTCCCTCCACCCTCCCTTCCCTTCCCTTCCCTTCCCTTCCCTTCCCTTCCCTTCCCTTCCCTTCCCTTCCCTTCCCTTCCCTTCTCTTCCCTTCCCCTCCCTCCCTCCCTCCCTCCCTCTCTTTCTTTCTTTCTTTCTCTTTCTTTCTTTACTTTTTTCTTTCTTTCCTTCTCCCTCTTTCTTTCTTTCTTTCTTTCTTTCTTTCTTTCTTTCTTTCTTTCTTTCTTTCTTTCTTTCTTTCCTTTCTTTCTTCCTATTTCTTTCTCTCTTTCTTTCTTTCCCTTTCTTCTTTTCCAAATGAGAGGAGAGGAGATAGACAGACTCCCACATGAACCATGAATGGGATCCACCCAGCCACCCCCATCTGGGGCCGATGTCTGTCCATCTGGGCCCATGCTCCCAACTGAGCTATTTTTAGTGTCTGAGGTGGAGGCTCCACAGAGCCATCTTCAGCACCTGGGGCCAATGTACTTGAACCAATTGAGCAGTGGCTGGGGGAGGGGAGAAAGGGGAGGGAGAAGGAGAGGAGAAGCAGATGGTCACTTCTCCTGGGTGCCCTGACTGGGAATCAAACCTGGAACATCCACAGCCTGGACTGATGCTCTCCCACTGAGTCAACAATGAGATTTTCGACCAGCACACTGGTTGAAATGAGAATATTACCTTCCTCGGAAGTTCTTGCAGGTGCTCAGAGGTGGAGGGATGAAGTTGTAGCGACTGTTAAAGTGTGCCCGCGTTTGAGTCGCCTTCCCTCACTAGCCCACTCTTCCCCCTCCACCCCCGTACCCTGCCGCAACTGACAGTGTGTCAGTATTTAGCCATTAGTCTGGTGTTGGGCAGATAAAATGTATTATGCTCACTTTGTTAAAGATAACAGGAGGAGGCCGTCGCCCAGGTGATATTAATGTGTGTTGGGGTGGGCTAAAGGCAGGCAGAATCCTTTAGCCTGGGGCTTGGTTTTGGGATTAAGCCTTTCCTACCCTTTTTGATGTAGGGTGGTACAATCCAATCATGCCTCAGAGAAGTGACTATTAGAGACTACCCTATTTTGTATATTGGATTAAAGGTTATGAAGCTACACTATAAAATGGGGATGGAACGAGAGTTTGCTCTCTTGGTTCCTGAGGTTAGCATGAGAGAGCGGAGAGAGTAGAGCCAGCAGCTAAAGGAGGCCACGTGGAGGAGGCCAGGAAAAGCAGCCAAGATGGTGGAGTGCTGAGTGAGATGCCAGTTTGTACAGAGTTTGTATCTGGGATAAGGCAGGAGATGGGGAACTGAGGAGAAGAAGGCTGGTGAGCTAGAAATCTTTGATTCTAGGAAACTCGGATAAGTCAGTGGCTTTGTGAGCACTGACTGTGAGTGGGTTTTGGAGCCCAGTGTATGTTTTTACTTGCCCGCCGGGTGCAAGGTAGGATTAAAGGCTATGGCCCACCAGTTTTTGGCTCCATGGTTTCTTTACCGACTGTCCGAATCAAATGCGAACCTGCATGGGCCGGGCTGCTGTGTTAGTGGCCCTGGCCCTGCCTGCTGGCTTTACATCTGGTTATTATTTGTTTCCTTACAAGAAGGTAAAAGAATATAGACAGTAGTGATCTTATTTAGTACCTGCCACACAGTAGGTTTCCAATACGTGTATGCTAATTAAATGAACGAAACAAGAAAGTTCAAAAAGGAGCTAATGTGGGGAGTGGGGGAGGAGGAAGATGATGAGCTACTTTAACGGTGGACCGTCCTAGAAGAGAACGCATGGCGGATGGTGGCGGGCGGGAGTTTAAGGCAGGAGAGACAGCTGGGCGCCCCCTCTTTTTTTTTTTCTGGGAGAGAGAAGGGAAAACAGCTTTGGAACAGGGGACGTAGCTGGCACCTGTGAGGCCTCCGTGAGGACAGCTCAGGAACCACATTCTCTTCCTCAGGCTGCGGGTCCCGTGCATATCTGATACTTTCTAGAAACTCCAAACCTGTTTGTTTGCATGATCTACTACACACATTTTGAAATATACTGGATGCAGCCCATAGTAAGCCTGCAGGGAGACCCAACACAGAGACCCAGCACACCTGGAACTCATTTGTTTCCACGGTTGCACTTCCCACTTTTGCCTGGAGCGTGTCAGGATCACCTGCCAGGCTGACTGATGACTTAATGGAGGGAGGGAGCTCTTGCCCACTCATTTTGGTTCTCCAACTAATCCCTGTAAGAAAACACATTTCCAAAGGCAGTTCAGTCCTTTCCGATAGGAACCACCGTCTGACATCGCTACTGACTGTATTGAAATGAATGGATACATTATAAAGCACTTTATCTTTATTGCCGCAGCCGGAAGTGATCCACAGAGAGTAGACTCGCCAGCTGTGTATCCGAGGTACATCATCCCATCGCTAGGCTCTTACGGAGCCATCGGTCCTCCGGACAGTCCCCTGCTTGACAAACCAACCATCCAAGTGCCACCTTCAGGTCAGGTCACCCCAGCCCGAATGCTGTAGATGTTGCCAGAAGCCTGGGGTGTCCCGGGCAGTTCTTAGAATGTATCATCACTCTGATAAACCTGAGACTATGACTTCTGATCAGAGGGTCCCTCCAGGATGACACTGACCTCTGTTTCCTGGGACGGTCTGTACACATACTTGACAGGCAGTAAAGCTAATGTTAATTCACTAGCCATGTTTGTGTGCAGGGCAGGGGCCAGCCACCATTCAGCAGTGGGGTGGTCAGGAGATTAGTGCTGCTCTGGCCTTTGTGTGTGGGCTGGCCATGACCCAGTTTTCCTGGGTATCTTTAAATATCCCGTCGTCTACTGCCCTGGCCTGATAGCTCAGTTGGAGCACTGTCCTGAAGCAAGGAGGTTGTGGGTTCGATCCCTGGTCAGGGCACATACAGGAACAGGTTGATGTTCCTGTCTCTCTCTTTCTCCTTTCCTCTCTTGCTAAAAAAAAAAAAAAAAAAAAAAAAAAAAAAAAAAAAAAAAAAAAAAAAAAAATTAAAAAAATATATCACCTCATCTACCAACTAGAGATTAGTTGCGTGGACGTGGCTACACTGTAACTGGGCAGGGCAGAGGGTGGTACATGTGGGTGGGCGTTCTCCGCAGGAGGAAGACCCAGGAGACCAGGTGGTAGGAGGTGAGGTGAGGAGGGGGCTGCTCAGAATACAATGACCCCACCTCTGTGTCTCTGTGGGAGATGCTAAGTACAATCTCTGAAACAATTCCCGGAAGGCTTTTGCCACCGTATTCCAGGTTGCAGATGTCTCCTTTCAAGCTAAGTTTCTTTGATTGGACTACGGAGGTGTGTGTTTGAGAAGGCTACAGGTGTGGAGATGTTGTTCTTATTTTAATGGTAGCAATAGTCGCCACTTGTCAAAAGCTTACTATGTGCTAAACTGTTTGTGTCATACGTTAATTAACTTTTACAATAACATCGGGGGTTGATATTCTTACCTTCATTATAGGGATGACGCTTCTTGGACAAGTTCTCATAGCAGGAGAGTCTGCGCTGACCCTGGGCTTGTCTGGCTCCACGTTTCTGCGACAGAATCCCTGATAAATAGCGTCATCTCTACTCATGAGAAGAGAATCCATGTCCTCATCCTCTATTTTTATGCTGTTGAAGCCAGTTCTAAGTGTGTCAGCACCAAGCACGGTGGCACCAAGCATGACAGAGCTCCGCGGGACAGGACTGAGCACGTCGGAAGCCGCAGGACGGCAGGGAGTGGGACAGCACCCAGCGGGAGAAACCCAACGCGCCAGCACACCGAGCACGAGGGAACCCGGGGGTGGGGGTGGTGGGGGCGGCAGAGGGCACGAGGGAACCCAGGGGGGTGGGGGGGTGGGGGCGGCAGAGAGCACGAGGGAACCCAGGGGGGTGGGGGCGCCAGCAGACCGAGCACGAGGGACCCCAGGGGGTGGGGGCAGCAGAGGGCACGAGGGAACCCGGGGGTGGGGGGGTGGAGGCGGCAGAGGGCATGAGGGAACCCAGGGGGGTGGGGGCGCCAGCAGACCGAGCACGAGGGACCCCAGGGGGTGGGGGCAGCAGAGGGCACGAGGGAACCCGGGGGTGGGGGGGTGGGGGCGGCAGAGGGCATGAGGGAACCCAGGGGGGTGGGGGCGCCAGCAGACCGAGCACGAGGGACCCCAGGGGGTGGGGGTGGCAGAGGGCACGAGGGAACGGGGGGGGGGGAGCGGCAGAGGGCACGAGGGAACCCGGGGGGGGGGTGTGGAGACGGCAGAGGGCACGAGGGAACCCGGGGGTGGGGGGGGCAGAGGGCACGAGGGAACCCGGGGGTGGGGGGGTGGGGGCGGCAGAGGGCACGAGGGAACCCGGGGGTGGGGGAGTGGGAACGGCAGAGGGCACGAGGGAACCCGGGGGTGGGGGGGGGGGGGCGGCAGAGGGCACGAGGGAACCCGGGGGGAGGGTGGGGGCGGCAGAGGGCACGAGGGAACCCGGGGGTGGGGGCGGCAGAGGGCACGAGGGATGGGGGGGAGGGGTGGGAGCGGCAGAGGGCACGAGGGAACCCGGGGGGAGGGTGGGGGCGGCAGAGGGCACAAGGGGAACAGGGGTAGGGAGGCACCAAGCACGTGGCACCAGAAGAAACAGCAGCAATAAGTTAAGTCCACCCTTCAGCTATTTCCAAGGTCTTGCTCTCAACCAAACCTTCTTCCAGTGTCAGTCTTGCTGATTCCTGTGTACGTGTCCCTGATTCCAGGCGTGCAGGGACAATTGCTGGCCTGTAATTAAGTGGGAGAACCTCCTCTTATCAAACCCTTTAGATACAGTCTTTTCGGTTTAGTGTTGACAGTTACTCTTGTTCTCATTCATAGTGGTTAGTCACATTAAACTGCCACACCGAGCGCCTTTAAAGTCCAACAAGAAGAAAACCACAATTAGGCAATATGAGGACAGAGGAAGGATCTTGAGAAGTGGTGGAAAGGGGAGGAGAGAGGCTGTTCATGTGTGATCACTATTACATTTTTCTCATCCTTTCTCATTTATTAGAGGAAACCTAGTTTCTTGAGATGTAGCTGTAGAGTGTGCCGTGGAGGAAACGTGGCTCTTTCTAGCCTCGGTGGCCTTGAGCGTGTTACCAACGTCATCGGGGTCTCGCTTGCTTCCTGTGTGAAATGGATGTCCTAGGGAAACGAGAGATAGCGTGTTCTTTCTTCATCGAGTGAGCAACATCACATCACCGTCTTCTTATGGAGATAAAGGTCCTTATTTTTTTTTAACCATATGACTCAGCCTTTCATTATTAACAACATTTCCAACAGAACTTTCTTTAGAATCACAGAATGTTACAACCAG
Organism: Saccopteryx leptura; assembly: GCF_036850995.1. Taxonomy (NCBI): domain Eukaryota; kingdom Metazoa; phylum Chordata; class Mammalia; order Chiroptera; family Emballonuridae; genus Saccopteryx; species Saccopteryx leptura. The sequence goes on along the minus strand of NC_089510.1, from coordinate 6,739,943 downwards.
AAGGGAGATAATGAATGAAAAAAAACCCCGAAAATCTTTTCCGCTGTAAAGGTTCATTCAAATACAGAAAGTCCTTACAAATAATTTTGATGTTGGGAAAAGGGACATCCAAGTCCCCATGCTGCATTTGGAGTCTGTTTTCACTTGTTCTGTCTCAGTAGGGAGAGCAGCTCATTACTGTTCTAGACACGGGCCTTTAATATACTTGAAAACCCTTGCTGGCTAACCCTGTAACCCTCTGGCCTCTAAACAGAATTACCTTGGCTGTTTTAACTTGTCCCAACCTTTGTTTCTCAGACCTCTACCCACTTCTGTGGCTTTCTTTTGAACGGACCCCGGTCCCTCTCCCTCCCCCGTTAATTGCAGACCTCAGAACTGGACCCCACACTGGAGCAGGGTCTGCCTGGGTCCGTGTGGCTGGGCAGGGGAGGTCGGGACAGAGAGGCAGACGGGGTCAGTGCAACGTGTTCGTGGACGGACAAGGCGAGAGAGAAACGGGAGGAGTAGGCGGGTTCTGTATAAGACAGATAGAAGTTATACTTTTCCCCACCATATCATTTTATTTTCAGAGTTTCCCAAATGATATCACATTGATCAGTGAGCATTTCACAAGGAAAATGCCAATGCTTGGTCCCAAGGCAGAATCCTGCCTGCGGGCAGAGCTTGTTTTGTTCACATAAAGATGTGTTTTTGTTCCTTACTGACGTTTTAAAATGAAGAACTTTCGCCTCTGACTTAGTCTGATTTCTAGCTTCTTCTCAATTCTGAGGGTTGGGAATATTAGGCCGTGTGCTGGAATGAGAAGTCACTCCCTACGGATGTGGAACTGCCCTGTGGTTCTCCTGAGCACCGTCTTGCCCACTGTTTTTTTTTTGTTTTGTTTTTAAATTTTTTTTTTCTGTATTTTTCTGAAGCCGGAAACGGGGAGAGACAGTCAGACAGACTCCCGCATGCGCCCGACCGGGATCCACCCGGCACGCCCACCAGGGGGCGACGCTCTGCCCACCAGGGAGCGATGCTCTGCCCCTCTGGGGCGTCGCTCTACCACGACCAGAGCCACTCTAGTGCCTGGGGCAGAGGCCAAGGAGCCATCCCCAGCGCCCGGGCCATCTTTGCTCCAATGGAGCCTTGGCTGCAGGAGGGGAAGAGAGAGACAGAGAGGAAGGAGGGGGGTGGGTGGAGAAGCAAATGGGCGCTTCTCCTGTGTGCCCTGGCCAGGAATCGAACCCAGGTCCCCCGCCCGCCAGGCCGACGCTCTACCGCTGAGCCAACCAGCCAGGGCCACCGCCCACTGTTTTGAATGGAATTGTGCCCGCTACGTTCATATTCTGAAGTCCTAGCCCCCCGTGTGACTGTGGTTGGTGATAGGGCCTTTCAGGTGGTGATTAGGGTTAGACGAGGTCACGAGGACTGGCGTCCCTGTGAGAAGGGGAAGAGGCACCCACCCAGGGCTGTCTCTCTTCGCGTGTGCCCAGAGAAAAGGGAAAGGCCACGTGAGGACGCGGGGAGCAGGCAGCCGTCTGCAAACCAGGGGCGGAGGCTTGACCGGATGGCTCATCCCGATGGCTCCTTGACCTTGGGCTTTCAGACTCAGACCTGTGAGAGAGTTACTTCCTGTGTGTGAGCCCCAGTCTGTGGCATCTTGTGGCAGCCCGAGCACTAGTGCACCCATTACCAGCCTTACGTTGTGCCAGGTATTTGAGTTTGGGCCCCTGTTCTGCGTGCTCGGGAGGTAGAAGAGTGAGCGTGCAGTTCCTATGCTCTGTCTGCCGGCGGAGAACGTTAAATGGAGAGACAGTTTGTAATAACCAAGGACACCCTGTAAGAGGTGTGCACTTGCTGTCAGAGGACAGAGAGCGATCCTGAGGGCTGGGACCCGAGGGAGGGGGCCGGGACCCGGGGGAGGGGGCCGGGACCCGGAGGGAGGGGGCCGGGACCCGAGGGAGGGGGCCGGGACCCGAGGGAGGGGGCCGGGACAGAGGGAGGAGGGCGGGACCCGGGGGAGGAGGCCGGGACCCGAGGGAGGAGGGCCGGGACCGGAGGGAGGGGGCGGGGCCCGAGGGAGGGGGCCGGGACCCCAGGGAGGACACAGAAACCTTCGCTACGGGGTGAGAGAGCGTGTCAGCAAGTTACTGAAGGACGAGGAAGCTTTCAGTAAATGATGATGGAACCGCAGGCCTGAGGGTGGAGGGCATGCCAGGGAGTTGAACGGGAGTCCAGGGTCCACTGCAGGTGGCGGAGCCCCCCCCCCCCCCCCCCCCCCCCCCCCCCGTCAAGTCATGTACAAGAAAGCGATCAATGAACAACTAAGGTGCCGCAACTACATATGAGTTGATGCCTCTCACCTCTCTCCCTTCCTGCCTCTCTCTCTCTCACGCTTAAAAAAATAGTAAGTTTACATATATTGCTTATTTTTGCTTTCTGGTTTTTTCTTGTAATGAATATATATGCTTTCAAAATAAGAAAACAAGTACATCGTTTATTTTTAACTGCTAGAAAGGCGGAACAGAATAAGAAGAAGGGTGAAGGAAGAAGCAGGCCTTCCGCAGTCGATGGGCAGGTGGACTGGTGCAGTGTGAGCAGACAGCCTGCAGGGGGCGGCATCCCGGGGGCCAGGCCAGGCACCAGCCTCGGCTCTGACCTGGGCAGCGAGAATCTTCAGCACCAGCCTCGGCTCTGAGCTGTGCAGTGAGAATCTCCAGCACCAGCCTCGGCTCTGACCTGTGCAGCGAGAATCTTCAGCACCAGCGAGGCTTTTCCGTCCTGTAGGTCAGCGCATGCAGGGAGCTGGTGGGAGTCCTGGGGGTCCCAGTTAGGGGGAACGGTCTTGAAAGGGAAATGGCGTGATACATAGTATCACCCCGGGCTTCCTGTTAACTGGATACCCAGGTCCTACCCCAGGGACTTAGTCAGTAATCGATTAAAGGCAGGACAGGCTGGATCAAGAATGGAGACCCCACTTTCTGTAGACTTGGGCCAGGTGCCCGAGTCCCCGGGGCCAGGCCGCTCAGAGGGAAGGGTTTATAGAGGGAGTGGCCACTGGTTTTCACCGCTTTCAATCCGAAAAGACATTCTCAGTGTTCCTCGTCCAGTTCCAAGGTTGAGCTCCTGCATGCAGAATTCTCCTAGTCACCAGTTCCCTCAGGGCCATCTTGGGAAGGGAAGGTCGGGCCAGAGGTCATTTCCTTCCGTGTTTTCTCAAGGGCTGTAGCTGTCCCTCCGTGGCATGTGAGTGATGCTATTGTGACAGGGAACAGCACTGAGGAACAGCATCTAACGGTGCGTAGTTACTATATTGAGTATTAGAAAAGACATCTCAAAGCCAGGATTTCATAGTTGTGACAGAATTTTTCAGAAAACAAATTTCATGTCTGCAGAAGTGCAAGCGGATTGTACACGGCGTAGGTCAGTGGCAGTGCCAGCGAGACACGGGGTTTGGCAACAGTGACGATGAGCAAGACGCCCGACTGTGCAGGCCGGAAACACCAGCGGAAGTCACTCTATCGGGACCTTTCTGCAGGTGAGCTGCGAGCTGGCGCTCCCAGCCCGGCTTCCAACACTGCAGGGAGGTCTCCGGGCTGGCCCGGGGCTTGTGCAGTCCAGGTCCTGGTCCAGGGCTGGGTCTCTTCCCGACGCTTTGCCTGTGACTGTGCAGCCAGGTTTGGGACGTGAGTGAGGCCGCCTCGGGCCTGCAAGGTCAGCCGTTCTTGCTAATTGAACTTAGATTAGCCAGTCGGAGCTGGCTCAGTGACGTCTTCTAACTCTAGTTGATTGTCATCCGCGTGGCTTTGAAAACTTAACTTTTAGACTGTGCTTCTGGGTCTCAGCATTGTGTGTGTGTATGAGTTAAAAAGGCACACAGGTGAGCATTCTCTGTTCTGGCCAAACGCACATTGTAATCTGATTTAACCATTTAAACAAACTGGAATGCATTATGCCATTAGGCTCAACAGGGCTTCAGGGGCGAACCCAGGGCAGGGTGCCCCACGGGCAGGGGAGTTATCATGGGCGTGATTCTGGCAGAGCGGCCGCCGCGGTGGGAACCGGCTCATGGGAAAGGGGTGTTCGCTCCGTGAGTCTCAGGCGAAGCGCAGGAGGCCGCAGGCGGGAGGTCCTGGGTGGGGCGACCCAGGGATGGATGGAGACCCTGGGCCGGGGCTGCGGGAGTCGGGTGAGGGGGCTGCGGGAGTCCGGTGAGGGGGCTGCGGGAGCCCGGTGAGGGGGCTGCGGGAGCCCGGTGAGGGGGCTGCGGGAGTCCGGTGGGAAGGCTGCGGGAGTCCCTTGAGGGGGCTGCGGGAGTCCGGTGAGGGGGCTGCGGGAGTCTGGCGGGGAGGCTGCAGGAGTCCGGTGGGAAGGCTGCGGGAGTCCGGTGAGGGGACTGCGGGAGCCCGGTGAGGGGGCTGCGGGAGTCGGGTGAGGGGGCTGCGGGAGTCCGGTGGGAAGGCTGCGGGAGTCCGGTGAGGGGGCTGCGGGAGCCCGGTGAGGGGGCTGCGGGAGCCCGGTGAGGGGGCTGCGGGAGTCCGGTGAGGGGGCTGCGGGAGCCCGGTGAGGGGGCTGCGGGAGTCCGGTGGGGAGGCTGCGGGAGTCCGGTGGGGGCGCTGCGGGAGTCCGGTGAGGGGGCTGCGGGAGTCCGGTGAGGAGGATGTTAGGAGAGGCGTGTGCGGAGGGGCGGGACCCAGGCAGCTGTGTCACACCAGGAACGGATGAGCAGGTGGCCACAGAGAGGGATGGGGACTCGATTGAGTGAGGGGCTGGTCACATCCTCCTCCTAAATATTTATATAAACAAGTGGTTGTTCCTGGATGGGGTGTGGGGGGTGTGAGGGTGCGGGGCTGGGGGGGTGCAGGGGTGGGGTCTGTGGAGGAACAAACTGTCATCCCAGAGGACATCAGAAAGCAGAATAACTTCTTTCTGACAGTCAAACAGGGCAGCTGTCATCTCTGTAGTTCCAGCAAGCCAGTCTCCTGAGCTGCTGGGCCGGTTCAATGGCTGTTTCCTTCTGACTGGGTGTTAGGTGATGTGCCCTGAATTTAGGGACAGAAAAAATCGTGAAAGTACGTGAGGTTAGACGCCCAAGGTGGCATCCAGGTGGCCCTGCCCGGTGTAAGCTGGGACATGTGACTGGCAGAACCTCATAGATTCAGGCCCAGAGTGGAGTCCTGGGCAGCACAGGACAGAGAGAGCAACTGTCCCTGGCCAGGCCACTCAGCGGGGCTTCCCAAGACAGTGACCCCTGCTTTGTACCGGATTCCAGTCTGAAAAGTCCGACTCACGAATTCACAATAAATTCACATTGCTCTCTCCCCATCTGATGGACAATTTTTACACCAGGCTAAAGGAACTTGGGACAAAAGTTTGTCTTTCTGCTTCCTTTCCTCATCACTTTCTTCCTACCGAGGTGTTTTAAAACTAGTCCCAGTCTGTCAGCCCCCTTCCTGTTTTTATTATAGAGAGTGTTCTTACAGGATTTTAGGTGCAGTTTCAAAGACATTGGCTTTGGGACAGCTTGACTGTCCTCCTGTGGAGTAATGTGAGGCGCTAATGCGATGTTCCAGGGACAGAAACGTAGTTTGGCAAAGTCTGTCCACTAGATGCCACTCTTAACCCAACTCACCCTGGCTAAGCCTTGTTCACATAGAAGTGCATCTATCCAGTATTTATTTTCGTGGCTGCGTGGACGTGAATAACAGCATGTCCTCACCTGTGTGTGTTCCACTTCTTTTCCTGGCGATCTCTGTCATAAAAGGCGGGCATGCATGGGTTCTGGGAGGCCCAGTTCCTATCACAGAGCCCAGTTCCTGTTCAGAGACCTCCTTCCTCTGTGGTGTGGGCGGCTGCCAGGGTCCGTGGCTCCTCAGGTCACCGACTGCTGCTTCTTATGACCCAGGACCCCGCCCCTTCGCAGGGCGCGCGGGGCTCTCCTGTGATCAGAGTGAAGGTTCCCCAAAGGCCCGTTTCCCCTTGATGCTTCCTGACACGCTGCCCCGCCCCCTGGTTTCCAGGCAGCAGCACCTTCCCCAGCTCCACCTGTCCATCAAATCACCCACCCTCCCATCTAAGGGCGAGAGCAGGACCAAGGAAGGCATTCAGGACCCTCAGCTGAAGGATGGGCGTGCGGGGGAGGGGGGGAGGGGGGGAGGGGGCAGAGAGGCGGCTTCTTCACCCAGACCCCACCCCCCCCCCCCCACCCGGGCGGTGCAGGCAGAGTCGCTGCCAGACACTTGGAATGTCAGAATATGGAGTTATTTGGCCCAAGAATCGATACATGCTATTCGTTTCTCTTTTGCACTGCCTTTGGGAATAAAAAGAAAGGGATGTACAGTTTGGAGTTTACCAGAAACCAAAAATCTGATTCAGACAGATTGGGGTTCTCATGACCCCCCCCCCCACATTTTATTATTTAAAAGCAATCATCTTTCTCTAAGAAGAAGTTCGTCTGCCTAGAAAAGTCAATGATGGATGTTTGTGTTGCGTTCTCCAGCGTGGGAGGTTGTCTTCCGTCCACGGTCTGGGGTTGTCCTCGCACAACCTCGGGAGGCGGGTGGTTTTGCTGCTGTGTTTCTGACTCAGCGACAGCTGTACTGCCCGTGCCTGCCAAGCTGGGATTTTCATCGGGACCCTCTGACTCCAAAAGCTGTAATATCCATTGAACCAGCAGTTTTTAACGCGGCTGTGCCTCGGAATCTCCCGGTGAGGTTTTACTAGGTAGTGCCAGGTGTTCCCAGGTACACAGGTACCCCCAGACCCGACCCGCGCCGGACCTTCTCCATCAGGATTCCCTGAGTGAAGTTGGGTTCATTCAATAAGACAAACAAACAAACAACAACGTGGACTAGGTCAGGTACCGATGTCTTGGGAAGAAAGAACAAAGCACAGTGAGGTAAGAGGGACCACTGTAGACCAGGGTCAGCCGGGGAAAACCAACCTGTCCAAGGAGGGCTGTCTGCATTCAAATCCTAAGGAAGTGGAACGGTCACCTTTGCAGATGTACGTGGGAACAGCAGGTGCAAAGGCCCTGAGGCAGGAGCGTGCTTGGTGTGAGAAGCGGCCAACCGGGTGGGTGTTAGGCCTTCTGCTGGGTTTTGAAAACAAGTTCAGGTGCGAGTTTTCACTCCTCTGATGCTCCCCCCCCCCCCTTTTACCTAGCCAGGCAGTGGAAAGGAAGAAGCAGGAAAGCTAAAAGCACAGCTAAAACACAGGCTTGATGAACGGCCCACCCCCACCCCCGCCCCAATCGCGTCCCCGCGAAGCTGCAGTTCAGGGCCGTTAGATCCAAAGAGACTGCGCGCAGCTAGTGGTGAACGAGGAGCCGCTAATTTGATAATCACCGGGAATCCGAGTGAAACAGATTGGTTCGCCTCGCTGTCTACAATGGACTTTTATTTGTGATTGAATTGCAATTTCCATTTAAAGTCATTACAAGGAAACAATGCGTCCCCATCACGCTCACTTAACGACCGTCCTGGAGTTTTCCATGTTGCTCTAAGATGGAATCGGGCAAGCTGCGCGGCCCTGCACGCCTCCCGCCGGGCCCGCCGGGCCTTCGCTCAAGAGGGCTGCTTCTCCTGGCTGTGTGTGCAGCGTGGGCCCCTCCTGGCCGTGTGTGCAGCGTGGGCCCCTCCCGGCCGTGTGTGCAGCGCGGGGCGCACTGTGCAAGCCCGGGGACGCGCGGGTTGCATGTGGTTTCTAAGGGAGTGCGGCTTGGTTGCTTCTGAAATTTCCTCTGAGAGTTAAACGTCTTCCACACTTTTAGGGAAAGACTTTCCTGGAGACGTAATTGAAAAGTGTCTTTATTAGCGCAGGGAGAGATTGCCACAGCCACAAGTTGGAATCCAGCCCTGTCGTGGGTCTCAAACAGTTACACAGGCACCACGATGCCTGCCGTTCCCTTCGAGACAGTGTTCATGTCCTTTCCTCTCCCGTAGCTGAGACTGATTCTCTTAAACAGCACGTGGGGAGATCACATGGTTTGCTCCGCTGGGTCACTTGCTCAATTAAGCCAGCTGGGAAGTTCAGGTGAGCGGGGGCTGCAGACAAGACCCGCAGGTAAGGTCGCCTGGACCGCCGGGTCACAAAGCCTGCCGCACATGCTGAGTGACCGAAACGCACCGGGGGGAACTGGCGTCAGAAAGCATGTGCCCGGCCGTGACCTCAGAACAGCTCCGCCCAGCAGCAGGTTGTGCAGCGAGATGCAGCACGTGGTCCTCTGTTTGTTAAAACAAAGTCCCGTGCTCAGGTGTGCGCGTGGTAACATCTCGGATGAGCTGGCCCATGAGGCCGGGGGCGTTGCTCAGTGGAGGCTGTTTTCTGTATTATTTCATTGTTTATCTGTCTCCTTACGACGAACGCCTACTTGTCTCCTGAAGAACTCGGGCAGTAAAGTTTATAGACTTGTATATTATAGAAAAACACCACTAAATCTTCCTTTTTTTGAATGACACGTTTGTTGCGTGACGTGGAGTATCCCTGCTTGCTTTCTATCTCACCAACGGCTCGGGGACTCCTACTTATTCTACTGCAATGCAGATTTCTACAGTAGAAAACCACAGTGTGACTCCTCAGTCGTCCCACCGGTTGGTATAATGACTCCAATGCCACGCCACAGAGGAAGGGGCGGTTTTTTCTGTGGGTTTATTGTATTTTTGGAATGAGGGCTCAGGCAGCTCTGGATTCAGGACCATGCTGGCTGCTGTATTCCTTCTGTCCACTAGAGGGCAACAGAGGATAGGGCTCATGGGCCATCAAGGTTAAATTCTGTGATGACAGCTTGCTGGAAGAGGAGGGAGAAGGTGTCTGGGCGTAGCTGGCCGGGTGTCACAGTGACTGTCATTCAGAAAGCCATATGATTTATTTGCATTACTGCAAATTAACAAAGAGGATGTTTATCTCTCCTCCCAACAACAGGGGCGCAGAAAATTAACTCCCAACCTATTGTTAGGAAGTTCTGAAGATGCCAGTTCAGGAGTAGGACTTGCACCAGTAAGAGTTCCTCTAGAGCAGTGGTCCCCAACCTTTTTTTGGGCCACAGACCAGTTTAATGTCAGAAAATATTTTCACGGACCGGCCTTTAGGATGGGACGGATAAATGTATCATGTGACCGAGACAAGCGTCAAGAATGAGTCTTAGACAGATGCAACAGGGAATCTGGTCATTTAAAAAAAATAAAATATCTTTCAGACTTAAATATAAATAAAACGGAAATAATGTAAGTTATTTATTCTTTCTCTGCGGACCGGTACCAAATGGCCCACGGACTGGTACCGGCCCGTGGCCCGGGGGTTGGGGACACTGCTCTAGAGGACGTGGACACTCTGCACTATGTATTCTGGAGATGCTGGCCAACTCAGCTCGGGGCAGGGGCTGTGTGAAGTTGAGCGATAAAACACAGGTAAATTGTATCTGTTCTCGAGGTGTACAAAATACAAAAGCCAGGTAAATGTAGTCAATATTCTACATGCAATTAGAGGATAGAATAAAGAGATTATTCATAAGGAAGAGTATAAGGAAATAGTTTTGACTTGGTCAGCATTTCAAGAACGTAATGTCTACAGACAGGTGGAAAACGGTGTCTGCAGAATCCAGGCTATGGAAGCACTTTGTCTGGTTAGTAGAAGCCTCCAACGTTTTTAAAATGTGAGCTCTGCGTAGGTGGGGAGTACCGTTTCGTTTGCTCCACTCCCCAGGGAAATAGTTTTGACTTGGTCAGCATTTCAAGAACGTAATGTCTGCAGACAGGTGGAAAACGGTGTCTGCAGAGACCAGGCTGTGGAAGCACTTTGTTTGGTTAGTAGAAGCCTCCAACGTTTTTAAAATGTGAGCTCTGCGTAGGTGGGGAGTACCGTTTCGTTTGCTCTACACCCCACAGTCCCTGTCTCTGGTGTTCCCTGTACTTCACACGTAGCTCTGACCTTCAAGGCCCCTGAGGACATCTAGGATTGCAACCCTGGCTTAGAGGAACGGGGTGTGGGGGGGGGCCCAGCAGGGAGGAGGCAGCCGGCCTGGACTCAGGCCAGAACTGGGGCGCCCTGGAGGGGTGTGGGGTGAGGCTGCTGTCTACAGACCGGGTTGACTCAGGCCGAGGGACCATGTGGGAAAAGAGGTCACAAGACGCTGAGGGGTGGTGAGGCCTTGAGGAATGCTGTAGATCTGATCCTGCTATTGAGAGCTCTGGAGGGCGAGAGACGCAGGAGGTCCTGGGATAAGAGGCAGGACTCAGCCTGGAAACGCTCAGGGGAATCTACTTCCTGTTCCCTCCAGGATTGACTTCTGCAGATATGAGACTGGAACTGCTTTTCTGAAAAGGGACAGTGGACTCTGGAGTCAAACGTTCCACCACTCCAGGCCGCGCCGTCTCCCTGTGTGTCCCGAGCCATGTCGAACGTTCCACCACTCCAGGCCGCGCCGTCTCCCTGTGTGTCCCGAGCGATGTCGAACGTTCCACCGCTCCAGGCCGCGCCGTCTCCCTGAGTGTCCCGAGTGATGTCGGGGGCCTGAGAGAAGCAGCCCTCCACATCGAGGACACGATCTTGGGAGCACCGCGAGGGACCGACACCCTGCACCGGGCTCAGTGCTGGCCCTGCCGCCGGCACGGGCCGCAGGCTCACTGGGGACACGGTGACTTCATTGCTGCCCCTTAGTTTTCTCATAATAATTTAAAGGGATTGCACGAGGCAGCCTCAGAAGATTTGTTCAGCATTAGTGCCCAGTGATTGGAGCTCAGGAAAGAAAGAAAGAAAGAAAAAAAAAAAAAGCCAAGACCCAGCTCTTAATAAATCAAGCAAGCTATCAGTCAAGCAGGGTGCCTTTGAGAACAGTATGGGCCGCATTGCATTATGGGAGGAAACGGGGTGGGGGGTGGGGGGTGATCAGGAGCAAGATGTCTAATGAGACGTGCCTAACCGTGTGGCCTCAGGAAAGCCACTGAACTTTTCTGGGGCATCTATTTCATTTGCAAAATGTTGATGCTGAGACATGTGTGGCAGGGTTGGTTTTTTTCTTTTTTCTTTTGGAAATTAAATGAGATGGTGTTTGTAAGTTCCTATTTCATCCGTGGGGGAGTCACTCCTGGAACCCTGGAGTCCTGCCTGGAGGAGGGCTCTAAGTGAGAAGTCGCCGGATCCCAAGACATGACGGTTCAACCCTGCGAGAAGAACCCCAGGAACACATGTGCTGACGCTTCTTTGATGAACTCAATTAAATCTCTGACCAATTAGCCCTGTCCAGATAGCTCGGTTGGTTAGAACTTCATCCCAAAGTGCAAGAAGTTGCTGGTTCGGTCCCTGGTCAGGGCTCACACAGGAACAGATCGATGTTCCTGTCTCTCTCTCACTCTCCCATCCTCTCTCTTTAAAACCATAAATGCAAATTAAACAAAACAACACCCTGACCAGTGAGGATGCCGCTCGCAGTGTTTTTCTGCTGCTCTGCTGTCCGAAGAGGCCGGGAGAACGTGGTCAGGATGCCGGGGCTGCTTCCAGAGGAGTGGGGGAGAGCGGGGTGTTCACGGGGGCCGCCAGGCCGGTGCTGACCAGGAGCCTCTGAGCAGGAACAGCCCTGCCGGACCGCCACCCGGGCCTGCCTGCCGGACCAGGACCTCTCTGGAACCTTGTTGACATAAGTCGTCCTGTTCCCCCCGCAGTCATGTGGCCACCTTCAGTAAAAAGCCATGCTTTTCATCACAACTGTGGGATACGACACACGCCTGCCCTTCACGGGCGTGGTCCGTGGGGAAGGAAGAGAGCGGGGAGTGGAGATGGGATGGCTCTAGGTGACGGAAGCCCTAGCAGGTGCCTCTGTGACGTCACCGTGTGCTCCAGAAATCCTCAGTCCGGAACCTAAACCAATACTAAGCTAAGCTGTTCACCAGCCAACTAGAAAGGGCCGTGTTAGAGGGTAGCCCACCCTTAGATAAAAATCTGCTTTGGCTAGAACTCAGCTCGGGCTGTGAGGCAGCATGTCACTAAATGTGGCTTCGTCGTTTGAGAGCATAGCAATTTCTTTGATTTCTGTCTTCCTGAAACGAGGCCTAGGCCTACTGATCAAGCTTTAGCATTCGTGGGGGGCTGTTTAAAACTCAGCCATAGATTCCTTGGACGGACGTTAGCCGCTTAGCTGAGGGAGAGGGGAGGAAGGCTTGGGGGGGTGAGGGCGGAGGGGAGGCTGGGTGGGCGTTCAGGAGGGGGGGGCCCAGCACGTGGCTTCTAGGTGGTGATCAGAGGAAGAACACTGAGCTTCCGGCCCAGGCAGAGGGGCAGCTGGCCTGGGAGCTGGGGGCAGAGCGGGGACTTGGGTAAGGAGGAGGCAAGTGAGGCCACCAGGTGCCACGTTCCAGGAGGCAGCCATTGCCAGATTCCGGGGAGTGAGGGGCTGGTACCTGAGACCGCATGTCTCCTGCGGGTTTGCAGCAGGGATGCCTGGGGGGCTTATCCTAGTCCAGGCCCCGGACGAAGCTGGAAAGACATTCTGGTTTCTCCAAGGTGGCTTTCAAATTTACTTTGGTTTGGTTACCCAGATAAAAATCAACGTAGCACAGTTTTGGGGAAGAAAGCCTCAGATGATTACAGAGTTTATGCGAAAGCAAAGGGAGATCACAGCTTAACAGAAGTAAGCATTGGTCATTTGAGATAAAACGTATGCTTAGATGAAAAGATAATGGAGTGAGTCCAGTGGTCAAGGTCCAGTCTCCTGAGATGCAGTGAAGGGTTCCGGGAGACTCGCTCTTAGGAGTGGGGCTCCCCAAAGAAGCAGGGGTCCCACATCTCATCTTCCACCTGGAGGCTCACCGTGCTGCTAGCGCCGGTGTGGAGTGACCTCTTGGGAGGCTTAACTGGTGCTGCAGGGGTTCGGAGCTCATCTGAGCCCAGGGGCTACGTCAGCCCTCGGATTTCTGCGAGCAGGAGCCCTGCAGGGTCATCCGCTGCTAAGGAGCGATAAGGGGTGGGGGGCAGTGTGCATGGGAAGAGGAGGAGGAAGAGGAAGGAAAAGAGGAAGGGGAAGGGGAAGAGGAAGAGGAAGAGGGAGGGGAAGGGAAGGGAGAGGGGATGGGGGAGTGGAAGGGGGGAGAGAGGGGGGGAAGGAGAGGGGGAGGGGAAGGGGAAGAGGGAGGGGAAGGGAAGGGGGAGGGGAAGAGGGGGGGAGGGAAGGGGAAGAGGAAAGGGAGGGGACAGCCCCACCTGCAGCTGCCCGGGTCCTTGGGAAAAACGGGAGGTGGATTCGCAGGGTCCTGGATCATCTTCATGTAAAAGAAGATGAAGGAGAGGGTTGGGCGCTCAGGCCGCCTCCGGTCCAAGGGAGCGTGTAGGCTGAGGGACCGGATCAGTTTCCTCGGGTGGCCATAACAACGTGCCTCAAACCAGCAGGCTTAGACTGCAGACGTTTGTTTTCTCGTGTGAAGACTAGAGGACCAAGATCAAAGGAGTTGGCCAGTCTGGTTTCTGCGGCCTCTCTCCTCTCTCCGTGGCTTGCAGCCGGCCACCATCTCACGTGCCCTCACAAGGCTGTTCCCTCTGTGTGTGTGCAGTCCTGCTGGCTCTCTGTGTGTCTAAATGTCCTCTTTTTAAAGGGACAAGAGTCAGCTTGAATTAGGGCTTACGGTGACAGCTTCGTTTTAAACCGATCCTCTCCCTGGAGACCATTTCTCCAAAGACAGTCACGATCCGAGTGCCGGCGTTCTGGGCTTCAGTAGATGAAATGGGGGGGACACACCATTCGGCTCATAACAGGGACCCGGCTGGTCAGTGGGGCTGGAGGGAGACACAGCTGCCTCTCTCTGAGGTGGCCCCAGACGGCATGGGGTGGCTGAGCACGTTCTGGGGAGATCACCCCCCACATGGAGGCCCCCGGTCAGCACAGTGCCCCAGTAGCGGTGTCGGTGTGGGAGGGGCTAGATGAGCCAGAGCCCGACCCGGGGGGCCTCCTGAACACCCACGGGGGCCAGAGACATCGGAGGGTCTCGGCTGCTCTGATTCCTGCTGCTCTCTGCTGTCCCTCCGGGACCCTGGGCCGGATCTCTGCTGTCCCTCCGGGACCCTGGGCCGGATCTCTGCTGTCCCTCCGGGACCCTGGGCCGGATCTCTGCTGTCCCTCCGGGACCCCGGGCCGGATCTCTGCTGTCCCTCCGGAACCCCGGGCCGGATCTCTGCTGTCCCTCCGGAACCCCGGGCCGGATCTCTGCTGTCCCTCCGGAACCCCGGGCCGGATCTCTGCTGTCCCCCCGGGACCCCGGGCCGGATCTCTGCTGTCCCCCCGGGACCCCGGGCCGGATCTCTGCTGTCCCCCCGGGACCCCGGGCCGGATCTCTGCTGTCCCCCCGGGACCCCGGGCCGGATCTCTGCTGTCCCCCCGGGACCCCGGGCCGGATCTCTGCTGTCCCCCCGGGACCCCGGGCCGGATCTCTGCTGTCCCCCCGGGACCCCGGGCCGGATCTCTGCTGTCCCCCCGGGACCCCGGGCCGGATCTCTGCTGTCCCCCCGGGACCCCGGGCCGGATCTCTGCTGTCCCCCCGGGACCCCGGGCCGGATCTCTGCTGTCCCCCCGGGACCCCGGGCCGGATCTCTGCTGTCCCCCCGGGACCCCGGGCCGGATCTCTGCTGTCCCCCCGGGACCCCGGGCCGGATCTCTGCTGTCCCCCCGGGACCCCGGGCCGGACCTCTGCTGTCCCCCCGGGACCCCGGGCCGGACCTCTGCTGTCCCTCCGGGACCCTGGGCCGGAGCCGGAGCCGGGCTGCACCCCCCCCCCAGCACCACGTCCGGGGGGCAGTGCCGGGTCTACACCCCGGAGAAGGGAGAGGATGCGGGGAACTCAAACGAATTAAAACGAAATGTAACTGAAAGGGCAGGACAGTTCTAGGCTCAGGAGTGCTGAGGAGGGAAGGAGACGGGGAGCTCCGTGGGAGAGCCGGGCTGGGACACAGATAAAGGTGTCTCAGTGTCATCGCCCCTGAGCTGATGTTTCTCAGTGAACCGATGTCCGTTTCTCTACTCAGAGGAGGGAGCCCGTCTGGGGAGACGCAGCCAGCTGTTCTCGGCAGGAATCTCTGGGGAAGGAGAGTCTGAGATGGGGGTGGGTCTGGGGAGAAATTGTACTTTTTGTTCTGTACCCTTTCAAGTTAGAAAGAAATCATGTGCCTATATTACTGAAAAAACCCTCAAACAATGTAAAACTAAGGGATGATTAGAACCATCTGATACTAATAGAGCAGAAGACTGACCTAAGAAATAGCCCCAAAGACACGTGTTAGCTCCTCATTTCAAAGGAGTTTCTCATAAGTGGGAAAGTCACTGTTGGGAGGTGAACCAGGGCACGTGTCAGGGTGAGAAGGGGAGGCTTGCTGGGCGTGAGGGGGCCTGCCCCGCGCCCTAGAGGAAGGTGTGTACCAGACGGAGGAGGGCTGGCTGGACCAGAGCTCGGATGTGGAAACCAGGGTGAACCGAGGGCGGCTGCCTGAAGGCGGTAGAGGCTGTGACAGGAGCAGGGCTCCACTTGGCACGATGCCTTTCGAGGTCAACCTCTTTTGTGTCACGTCGACGCGGCATGTTTTTGGCTCAGCGCTGAACCCTGGGGTTTGGGATTCACATGGTAGTGGAAGGCGCTGAGTCAACAGGCGGTGCACAGTGATGTGGCCAGTGACATTTCTTGTAATTCCTCGCACGTATGTTCAGACAATAGAAATCGGCACCCAAATGGCAGACGAGGCTTCTGGTAAAATAATAGAAAGAAAAGAGAGAAGGTTCTCACACATCTTCATTTTATGCATGTATCATTCATTTCCACACACGTGGTTAATTCTGCTCTCAGGTGCGTGGAGGAAATAAAAACCGTGGAGTCATACGCACTCTGTGCGCACAGACAGCGGCTGAAGAGTGGGACGGTGCCCCCGTTGTGTTCCTGGAACAGAATCAGGCCTGGGTGGAAGGGCTTCTGAGGAGGAAGCCAGGTGCAGAGCTGGGCGTGGGGCTGCACGCAGTCGGCGTGGCCAGTCCCCACCAGTGTCCACTACGGCTTTCTCCCCTTGATCCCCAAAGAGCTGATAGGGGGGGAGGGCGGGCTCTAAAATGATAATACAAACAGTCAAACACGCAGGGCCCTGCCTTGTGGTGGGAGGAGTCTTTGCTGTGGTGCAGCCCAGGCCAAGCAGTCTACTGGGGCTTAAAAAATAAAAAAAGCAGCTGTTGGCTTTATCTTGATGCTGGTTATGCATTCGGGCCACTGGACCCGTGGGTCCACCCGTCATGCTCCACAGGGCTGTCTTCCCAAGGGGGGATTCGGGGACCCACCCCTTGGCACATGCACACTCTATTTCCGTTGGGTTTGAACATGGCAGCGCTCTAGGGACAGCTAGGAATGCTTCCAGCACGCGGGAGAGCCGTCACTCAGAAAAGCTGGAGCCAGAGGAAGAAAGATTTGAGTGGAAAGGAATGGATAAAAATGGAGGTATGTTGAACACATGGAGCAGTTACTATGAACCCACGTGGAAAACAGTGTTAAATAAGAACAGTGAGTTGGAGGAGTCATGCGATAGGCTGGTCTTTAGGTCAATCTTCTAAAGCACCCGGCACTACCATATATTACCTTGGGACAGTGACAGATGCAGGGACAGTATAAATACACGGACAGGAACAACAGACACCACATCGGAATAGGGAAGCAAAGTGGGATGAAGGATTCGGGAAACGTATAAGAGGAATTTCAGACGGTATCTGTTGGCGCTCTTTGACTGAGCTCTGGTGAGGATGGGACAGGGGTGGCGGAGGAGGGGACAGCGCTGGTCGGGAGCATCGCCGTGGGAACAGAGCGGCTGCTCCATTTTTTGTCTTCTTTTTGGTTGGTCGTGTCTTTGCATCTCTGAGCCAGAGCAGACGGGGGTGGGGGGTGGGGCAGAGCCTCTTTCTACCTTCTTTTCAGTGGTCGGGTTTCCTGCCCTTCGGTGCCAGCACAGGCGTGGGTCACCAGCTGTATTTCACAGCCCGGTGCTCAGGGCTGGGCAAAAGGTGGTCATTTCTTCCAGATTTTGGCAATAAATTACCAGTTCTATTGAATAGTTTTCACTACTGTAAGTTTCCATCATGGTTCTTATTTTTATTTATTTATTTTTTTTGTATTTTTCTGAAGCTGGAAACGGGGAGAGACAGTCAGACAGACTCCCGCATGCGCCTGACCGGGATCCACCCGGCACGCCCACCAGGGGGCGACACTCTGCTCACCAGGGGGCGATGCTCTGCCCCTCCCGGGCGCCGCTCTGCCGCAACCAGAGCCACTCTAGCACCTGGGGCAGAGGCCAAGGAGCCATCCCCAGCGCCTGGGCCATCTTTGCTCCAATGGAGCCTCGGCTGCGGGAGGGGAAGAGAGAGACAGAGAGGAAGGAGAGGGGGAGGGGTGGAGAAGCAGATGGGCGCCTCTCCTGTGTGCCCTGGCCGGGAATCGAACCCGGGACTTCTGCACGCCAGGCTGACACTCTACCACTGAGCCAACCGGCCAGGGCTATTTTGATTTTTTTGGGGGGGGGATATATTATTAAGCAAGTCCCCCACATGACGGACAGAGAGCAGGAACAAGCTCCGTGCTGTCCTCCGACAGGAACAGCAGTCGTGTTCGGGGCCGACCCTGACGACCTCATGGAAGACTGGTTCTCTCCCAAAGGCATCTGCTCCCCATGCCGCCAGTTAACCTCAGTGGTTAAAATGAAAACATAGGGAGGTGACTGGAAGGGGCTCAAGTCCGTCCGTAGTTCCCAGGAACGTTGTTGGGCGTGAGCTCAACGTTGTCACCAGCCCTGCTGGTCTCAGTAACGATTATGGAAATAACGGACCCTGACAAAATCACAGCGGTCTAATGCCAAACCAGTTCCAGTCAGGTTGCAGAAGTAACTAACTGCCCACGAATGACCACACTTTCTGTAAGTTCTTACCTCAGGCTGGAAGGAAGCTCCCTTCCCCGAGGGCACAAAGGAACCGCTGTGAGAACGTCTCCCAGACCAATGGACAAGCCTAACTGGACTCCAGCAACCTGTGCCAGCCATTCCCCTACATAACCCCTCCCCCACCTCTGCTGGGGGGGGGGTTGTCCTTCAGACACGACCGCCTGCTGCTCAAACGAGCCTCAAATAAAATATTCTTCTTGTGTGTGTGTGTGTGTGTGTGTGTGTGTGTGTGTGTGTCTGTGTATTTTTCTGAAGTGAGAAGCGGGGAGGCAGATAGACTCCCACATGCGCCTGACTGGGATCCACCCAGCATGCCCACCAGTAGGTGATGCTCTGCCCATCTGGGGTGTTGCTCCATTACAACCGGAGCCACTCTAGTGCCTGAGGCGGAGGCCATGGAGCCATCCTCAGCGCCCGGGCCAACTTTACTCCAATGGAGCCTTGGCTGCGGGAGGGGAAGAGAAAGATAGAGAGGGGGAGGGTGGAGAAGCAGATACGTGCTTCTCCTGTGTGCTCTGGCCGGGAATCGAACCTGGGACTTCCACACGCTGGGCTGATGCTCTACTGCTGAGCCAACCAACCAGGGCCTAAATATTCTTCTTGGTTAGTTTTGCTCCCCTGCGCCTACTTTCCAGCTGTGTCTAACTCACATTCTCCAGAATTCCCAGCTCACAGGGTTCTGGGTCAGGTTCTGTGAGTGAGGAGTGCTCGAGACAGCAGGCGTGGGGAGCGAGGGGCAGGCTTCCTCTCCGCCCGATGGGGGGTCGAGGGCACGCGGCAGTCTCAAGGTTTACTTTGAGTTCTGGGCACTCTTTTGCACTCTGCTTCGCTGTTGCCTGCACCTGAGATCTTCAGCAGATGTTTTCTGAGGTTTCCATGAGCCTTCCGACCCCTGAAAGCCTCTGGTGGTTTTTCCCTGACCTTCGCTGCCCGGGAAAGTTCACCCGATTGTGTGAGCAGTTGTCGAATTGATTGAATTTAAGATGCCATCGACTGTGTCAGTGTGAACGAAAAGAAGTCTACTAATTAGATGGAAAATTTTTAGCCTTAAGATTTTTATTCCATACTTCTTAAAAAGGCTCTTTTCGGCTGATGTAGACAGGTTTAAAAAAACACACATCACAATCATACATACGTAAAAAATGGAAATAAAAGGCGCAATACATTTGCTGCCGTTTCTGAAACGTTCACATTCAGAGGTTTGCTCTTGTGAGTTATTCTTCCACGTGGAGGTCTCGACCTGTGTGTTTTTTTTCGTCATCAGGAAGTATCGGGGCGTTAGTGTCGGATTGTTTCTTAAAAGAGCGTTCCACCATTATCCTCTTCCTGTCTTTTCTTCCCGGCTGCTAACAACTATTCCGCCAGTTTAACTGTTGTCTTGTTTTTATGTGAACTCCATGGTCTGTTCTCAAAGAATTAAATGGTTTGCGGATTCAAAGTGTGAGGATTTGCAATGGCTCAGTCTGCCTCCAGGAATGACCCTACGGTCCTGCACTTCTCAATGAACTAATTCTCTGTGGTCTAAGCCCACATTCCAACAACACACCAAGAGCTGCCCTGATTGGTGGGTTGTGTAGGCTTCCTGGATATCCCCTCTGAAGACCCTCAGCTAGCCCTGTGGTAACCCAGCTATGTTTCTGAACGTACACAGTACTCTAACATCCTGGGGGGGGGGAAGATCTCTCTCTTGTATACCATTTTAAAGTTTAAAACGAAATGTAAGACCCATGGGATGTAAAACAGCGAAAGTGAACCTTACTCTGAACAGGGACCTTGAATGATAGAGACGTGTCCATGTTGGTTCACTGATGATAATAAATGGATGCCACACTGGTGTGAAATGTTGGTGGGGGAGAGCATGCTTGTGTGGGGGCCACAGGAACATGGCAATAGACAGGAAGGGCGAGAGATGAGAAGCATCAACTCATAGTGGTGGCACCTTAGTTGCTCATTGATTGCTTTCTCATACATACTTTGACTGGGGGACTCCGGCCAAGTCAGTGACCCCTTGCTCAGGCCAGCGACCTTCAACTTAAGCCAGTGATCTTGAGCTTCAAGCCAGCGACCTGTGGGCTCAAGCCTGCGACCATGGGGTCGTGTCTATGATCCCACGCTCAAATGGGCGACCCTGTGCTCAAGCTGGCAACCTTGGGGTCTCGAACCTGGATCCTCAGCATCCAAGGCTGATGCTTTATCCATTGCACCCCTGCTGGGTCTGGCTGGGCTGCTTTTTATAACCTGTGTCATGAGCTCCAATCTCTTAGGCACCTTTAGTGGTGATAGCATCAGCTATGAGGTTTCTTGAGCATTTTCTATTTAACTAAACAAATACTTTCATTAATTTTCGCAATTGAATCACTTGTTGCTGGAAATGAAGTAACTTTCCAGTAGGCAACATGTTTCTGAGAAGTTGATATGTAGGGCCTGAAGAATAATGCTGGGTGGAGCATGAATTAGTATTCTCTCTCATCTCTTCTGGATGATTTGTCTGTTTTTCCTGCTCTTATTTCCCTCTGCATTTGGGGTTCCCTTAAGTGCGGAGCCCGAGATGAGGATATGGGTGCACAGAGAGCATATTGAGGAGGTGACCTCTGGAGGCAAGTGACCCTCTAGGGCCCTGGTCGGCAAACCGCGGCTCGTGGGCCACATGCGGCTCTTTGGCCCCTTGAGTGTGGCCCTTCCACAAAATACCATGTGCGGGCGCTACCTCGGTAAGAAATGTACCTGCCTATATAGTTTAAGTTTAAAAAATTTGGCTCTCAAAAGAAATTTCAATCGTTGTCCTGTTGATATTTGGCCCTGTTGACTAATGAGTTTGCCGTCCACTGCTCTAGGCCACTAACTCCCCCTCCCCTCCCCCTGGGGGCTTCTGCTGTCCCCCATACCCTGATTTCCAGGCTTCTCGAGGTATAAAAGCTGAGACACCCTCACTGTTTTGCTCAGAGGGGAACGGTGATGCAGACGGACAGACGGCCCCCGGGAAGCACTCCGCTGGTTTTGGTTTTGCTCAGGAGGTTGGCTAGACCCCCGAGCGTCAAGTTGAGACTTCGCATGAGCTTGTGACGTTTGTTCTCCCGACCTGCATGCGTTTCTGCCGCTGTACCAGCCGCGGGGGATGGATGCTGCTTCTCTTCCCCCAGCCTGATGTTTTTTGCTTTCTCCGGTCCCCTCCTAAGCCCCGTCAGCCCACAGCAAGTGGGTCACCTGGCAATGCCGTGCGGAAGTCAGACCCTAGTGGGTCTGGCAGACGCGCGTCCATTCAGCAGAGCCTGTTGGCGTCTCTGCACGCCGGATTCCGGACTGCGGTCACTCCGCCCAGGCGTGGCCGTACCAGGGGCCCTGCTAGAGCAGCCTGCCAGGGTCAGTCCCGTCCTGATTCACGCTGTCGGGAGAGGTGTTAGGTGCTATTGGGAACTTAAAAAAGTCCATGCAGCTGTGGCTGGTTCCCAGGACTGTAGGTGCAGGCTCAGGCGTAACCCTAGCCTGCATCTGGGGCAGATTACCAAAGTCAGCAGCCCAGACTCCGGGAGGAGCTGAGAGCTGAGAAAAGCCCCGCGAGGAAGCCAGGTCTCCCCAGTGAATCTGAATCAGGGATCAATATTTACTTACTTATTTTTATTTTTTTATATTTTTCTGAAGTGAGAAGCAGGGAGGCAGAGAGACAGGCTCCTGCATGCGCTTGACTGGGATCTGCCCGGCATGTCCACCAGGGGGCGATGCTCTGACCATCTGGGGCATTGCTCCGTTGTAACCGGAGCCATTCTAGAGCCTGAGGCGGAGGCCATGGAGCCATCCTCAGTGCCTGGGCCAACTTTGCTCCAATGGAGCCTCGGCTGCGGGAGGGGAAGAGAGAGACAGAGAGGAAGGAGAGGGGGAGGGGTGGAGAAGCAGATGGGTGCTTCTCCTGTGTGCCCTGGGTGGGAATTGAACCTGGGACTTCCACACGCCAGGCCGACGCTCTACCACTGAGCCAACCGGCCAGGGCCGGGGGATCAGTATTGATAAGGCCCCCAAGACACTTTCGTTTTGGAGCCTATGTCTCGCAAGCAAATGCCACTTTAAAATGTGAGGCTGTTTCTCTCTGGTCACCAAACTGTCTGGTCAGTAGTTGAATTCTGTAGCTCTTAAGAGCAGGCAACCTGATGGTGGGCTGAGGTTAGAGTGTAAACAGGTCCAAATGCGATGATTGCCAAGGGGGTCAGTCGTTTAGCCGTCCTTGGGGAGGCGTGGCGGCGTATTTGGACAGGGGCGGCTCAGTTTCCGAGTGCCCGGCAGCTCTGGGTAGGAGCCGTAGATCTGGTTGGACCCGTTAAGGGGAGAATGTGGTGGTTTGCTTTCTGGGGCAGCTGGACGTAGTATGGGCCATGTACTCGGGTCCAAGCCATTGTGTCACCGGGCCTGCCGGGCGATGCTGCCCAGCTCCTGGGTGGACCTGTGCCCTGTGGGGCCATGCTCCCCTCTTCTTGATCACTGGTGAGAGCTGTACCATTGGCTTTTTCAGGGGCTGAGGTGGGATGGGAGCAGGGGTCTCTGGCGTCTGAGAAGAAGAGTAAACCTTCCTTCAATTTACTCATTCTCTGTGAGTCTCTGTTGTCTGTGAACTCTCACTCGTTAGACGGGAAACAGCTCACGTTCAGATCCAGAGCCCTTGAATGAGGTACCACAAGGATTTATGGTCACTGTTGGGAAGCGCTGTGCTTGGGTCTCAGATCTCGGTTCAAATCTGAATGCTGCCTCTCTGGTGAAAACCGTGGGTGATTCTCTGAGATCCTCTGAGTCTTGGTTTCCTCCTCTATGAAATACACCTGTCTCTTAGCATCACCAGGAGATTAAATGAAATGATGATGTAGAGAGCCTGTCATGGGGGCCCAGAAATATCAGATCTCTTCTAATCTAGCTGAATGTGTCCATTGTGATACTTGAAACGAAAGCCTGAAAAATCCAATTTACTGAAAAAAAAAATTTACATGTTATTTAAAACAAGAACTACTATGAGAGAGGAAAATTTTTAGATTTAAACTGAGATATTCTAAAGGTGGAAGTATGACTTTTCTTTTCTACATGCAGTTGTTTCCAGCCATTATTTTATCCACATTAGGTGGAAAACCAGTATATCATAGAGAAGAGATAGCTTTGGTAGAGAGCAGGGGTCGGGAAACTTTTTGGCTGAGAGAGCCATGAATGCCACATATTTTAAAATGTAACTCCATGAGAGCCATACAACGACCCGTGTACCTTACGCATTATCCAATAAAAATTTGTCCTGGAGGACAGCTGTGATTGGCTCCAGCCACCCGCAACCATGAACATGAGCTGTACGAAATGAATGGATTGTAATACATGAGCATGTTTTATATTTTTAATATTACTTTTTTTTTATTAAAGATTTGTCTGCGAGCCAGATGCAGCCATCAAAAGACCCACATCTGGCTCGTGAGCCATAGGTTCCCGACCCCTGTATAGAGGCATCTGAGGAACGGCGGCTAATTAAACACATAAGTTGGGGCAGACCGTGTACCCAACGTATTTTGGCACATACAATATTTCCTCTGATAGACGGAAGCTGTTACTCTGAGCTGGGCCTGAGTTGTTATTGAGACGGAGTGTTCTTCATCTCACCAACGATAATGACTTCATCCCGTCGGACGCCGTGTGTCCGGTCTCGGCTGCGAAGGAGACTTGACTGCTTTCTAGCTTTCGGTGCGAAGGGCTCGGTAGACTATTTTTCTAAGATCCTGTTTTCGAAAAGAATGTGAAATACTTGTTGGTTTATATTTATATTCAAAACTCTAAATTCATTCCAAACATAAGCAAGTCTCTTAATTGGGAATTCCAGCCTCCCTCCCCCCCATAACATTCAGTTTTGTGTGAAAGCCAAGAACTTGAGCAGCACAAACAGTAGATCAGCTCAAAGCTTCTTTTCAAAATGCCTTGATGTGTTTGGTCTCTCTGCCCTCCCAGTTACCTGATGCATTTGTGTGAGAAAAAGGCATCGTTCTGGTCATGGGCTAAGTAGGTGTATTTTGAGGGAAAAGCAAAACAAAACCCTAACCCGTGCTTCCAGAAGGCGTTGTCTGGGTTTATTTCGGCTTCAAGGTTACTTAGTGTTTGTAAGGTGACTTCCTGAGGGGCGAGTTCTACGTTGGTTCAGCTTTGGTTCCTTCATTTCTGAGTCTCCGTGTGGCTTTGAGAGGTTTGGGGCTTCAGATCTGTGACCTCTTCAATTAGGGGCACGAATGAGAGGTTGCTGACGTTCTCTGAAGCTCAAGATTCTATTTTTTGTTTCTGTTTTTTTTCTGGCTGTCACTGTGTCAGGTGCCATGGGTGGAGTGACAGCACAGATGGTGGTCGTCAGTGTGGGTGGGCGGGGCGGCGAGTCTAACGGTTCATTTGAAATAATTGTTAGACTCCATGTAAAATATTGGACATCTAATCGCAAAGTGATCACTACTATAATAAATAGTAATCTTTAGTTTACCTGGTGAACATACAGTGTGTCCGTAAAGTCATGGTGCACTTTTGACCAGTCACAGGAAAGCAACAAAAGACGATAGAAATGTGAAATCTGCACCAAATAAAAGGAAAACCCTCCCAGTTTCTGTAGGATGATGTGGCAGCATGTGCGCATGCGCAGATGATGACGTAACACTGTGTATACAGCAGAGCAGCCCACGACCATGCCAGTCGAGATGTGGACGGTACAGAGGAAAGTTCAGTGTGTTCTGTGGCTCACTAAATTCGAATCTGTGACCAAAGTGCAACGTGAATATCGGCGCGTTTATAACGAAGCGCCACCACATAGGAATCACATGACTTGGTGGGATAAGCAGTTGAAGGAAACCGGCAGTTTGGTGGAGAAGCCCCATTCTGGTAGGCCATCAGTCAGTGACGAGTCTGTAGAGGCTATACGGGATAGCTACCTAAGGAGCCCTAAAACATCTGTGCATGAGCTCACATCGAACTGCACTGAATAGGTATGAAACTGGGAGAGTTTTCCTTTTATTTGGTGCAGATTTTACATTTCTATCGTCTTTTGTTGCTTTCCTGTGACTGGTCAAAAGTGCACCATGACTTTATGGACACACTGTAGTTCCTAGAAGATTGGAAGGGGAGAGGAAGGAGTCCTACTGATTGATTTGTTTTCGTCTTGAGAAACATTTCAGTGCAGCCTGGTGACTAACCAGCCCACTATTTCCAGGACCGTCTCTTAGTTTGAGCATGGAAGGTCTTGCATCTTGGGAAACTCCTTGCTTCTGCATTAACCAGAGCAGTTGGTTACCATGATGTTTTATATAGTTCTTCTAAAAATCTTCACAACAGCCTTGCGACGTAAGGATCTCTCTCTGAGGTTCACAGAGGGGCCATGGCTCTGGTCAAACCTAACTCAGGTGTGACGTCAGAAGCCTGGTGTGCTCCATTTTACCTGTTGTACAGTCAAAGGTACCTGACTTCTTATTCAGTCTTTTAAATTGTATTTCAGGAGACTCTTTGGTTTGGGATAAAATAAAGGAGGGAAAGAGCTTTAACTTCTGCAAGGTTATTTCAAATAGAAACGAGTAGGTAATTAGGCATATCCTGGACAGGGCAGAATCAGGAGGCTGCCCGCCGGGTGTGAGCCCCGAGGAAAGACATCCCCTCTGAAAGGCTTGCTTGCTTATTGCCAACCAGGGCTCCTCAAACTTTTTATAAAAACCGCCTACTTTTGCAGTGCTGGTCAACCTGGTCCCTACCGTGCAACCAAACAGCGCCGCGATTGGCCCATCATGAAAGCTGGAACGCCCACTAGTGGGCGGTAGGGACCCGGTCGACCAGTACTGCAAAAGTGGGTGGTTTTTATAAAAAGTTTGACGACCCCTGCCGGGGGCAGGGTTAAGACAGGGCAGGAGATTTCAGTAATTCTGAGAGTAGAGCCTGTTCATTTGTGGGAGGGGCTAGGGAAGATCGAATTTCACTACTTTTTTTTCTTCCTGACCTTTTTCTTTCTATCTTTCTAGTCTTCTACCCAAACCACCAGGCACGTGCTCCTTATCTTTCTTCATGTCTTCCTTGTCTTTGTAAAAAATCAATTAGAGCAGATATAATTGAGCTTGGTCACGTGGCAGCAGCAAGGGAGGCCTGAACAGAAGACGGACCTCAGGTTGTCTCAGCACCGTAGGAGCTTTCTAAGTGACAGCCAAGGACCACGTCAGCTAGAGCCCTTTCCTTAATGTTCGCGAGACAAACTCTGTTAACTCCGAACGTATTTCTGCAAATGCTTCTCCAGGGTTGGCTCAGGTTCACCATTAAAGGGAGCTACTGCTCGTTGCCTAAGGAATTTTCACAGTGGATTCCAAAACAGATGTCCACAGTAGACCCAGTGGGCCTTGGGCAAGGTCACAGTTCTGACGTTCTAAAAATGAATTGGAATATTGATATTTAATAGAAATACTTAAAACAGTCAATAGATCGATACATAAAAAGTATAAACTATAAGTAATAAAATCATGTCAGTTATCTTACAATTTGAAGAATCAACAAAATGTCAAAGTAGAGACCCTTATTACACTTACTTATTTATGTCTGTTTTAGAACTGTCTCAGTGGTTAGAGGATTTGAAATACATAATTCTTTGTTCAAATACTTGGTTTAGTTATTTATAAACATTTTTTATGGATGGTGGCTATTTGAATGAAAACGTTCCTATTTCATTTATTTGATGCTCAGTCTACAATTCTAATTGAAGATAAAAGCCCTGTGAGTAAATTACTTTTGCAAACCGTCTGCACAGTTCAGTAAAGATCGCTGAAATTATTGGTAAAAAGTTACTGAATGGTAGAAGGAAATGATGGAATTATTTTATAGCAGCAGTTCTCTGTGTGGCTCCTGAGCCAGCAGCATTGCAGTTCCTGAGACTTGCTTTGTTTTAAATTAATTTTTTATCTTTTTAGAGAGAGAGAGAGAGAGAGAGAGAGAGACAGGAAAGAAGAGAGATGAGAAGCATCAATTTTTCGTTGCAGCATCTTAGTTGTTTATTGATTGCTTTCTCATATGTGCCTTGACCTGGGGGGGCTACAGCAGAGCGAGTGTCCCCTTGCTCAAGCCAGCGACCTTGGGCTCAATCAGCAACCATGAGGTCATGTCTATGATCCTGTGCTCAAGGCGGCCATCTTGGGGTTTTGAACCTGGCTCCTCGTTGTCCCGGGCTGACACTCTATACACTGTACCACCACCTGGTCAGGCCTGAGAACTTTTTAAACATGAGAACATAGTGCTTTATCCCAGACCTATTGCTTCAGAAACTCTGGGGGGGGGGGGGGAGGGGACAGCTCAGCAGTCTGTGCTTGCATCCGCTTCCCGGGCGATTCCAGCCTGCGTCCACGTGGGAGAGTCCCTGGTCTAGATCAGGGGTCTCAAACTCAACTCAGCATGTGGGCCGCAGAGCAAGATCACAGCTGTTCGGCGGGCCGCACTAGGTCTACAAAAGGCAACTGTTACACAACACTTTTCTCACTGCAGTTGAAAACAAAAAAAAAATCAGTACAACAAGCACAATTGTACATGCAGTTTACTCAGTGTCACAAAACGACCAGAAACTGTAGTTCGCATCACAACTGCTGTTAACTAAGCTAATATCTAGCTAGGATGCTAGAGAAATGAAAAATACAAGTAGGCCCCTAGGCTTACTTAATTTTATTCAAAATATTTTGAACTTCGTGGATTAGTGTGCGGGCCGCACAAAATTGTTCGGCGGGCCGCATGCGGCCCGTGGGCCGCGAGTTTGAGACCCCTGGTCTAGATGATCCAGGAGGGCGTGTGCTCGGTGGTTAGCGACATTTGAGTATCAGAACCTATATTGATGACTCACAAATGAGATGCCCTCTTTCTCTCTCCGCCTTCTAGGGAAAGATCGTCGGACAGTGTGGTGCAATGAAAAGAACTTGTATTTTGATGTGTGAAGATCTAGTTTCAGTTTGTACCTTGATGCGTGCAGGTCATGCAAGTAATTTGAGTCACGGTTGCTAATCTACAAAGTGTGGATGATGAACAGCTTCCTCTCAACCCGGTCGCACAGGGTTGTGATCCAATGCAGATAGGCTCGTGAGGGCCATTCTTACATTCCCCGGTGCTATGCAAATGTTACCTTTCCTATGATCGTGACTGCCGGTGTGATTGCAGTTCTCAGAACCTTTTCTGCTCACCCCTACCTACCCTTTGACCCATTAACACTGAACTGCCTTTTGAAATTTAAGTTTTGCAAAGCAGAGATTGAAGAAGCAAGAAATTGGGGGATTTAAAAATAAGAAAATAAAATGCATCAGCGTTCTTTATTTTCTTTTATCTAATAAAGGAGAGATAAGGATTTTTCCTTTGTTTCATGAGGAGTCTTTTAAAGCCTTTAATCCACAGCGTAACGTGAGTCAGAAGCACTCTTCACTTGATACCATGGCAATAATAATGCATTTGGAACATTAAGTGTCAAATTCCCTTCACATATTTCAGAAATTGTTCTATCATTTTCTGGTTTAACCTCTCTTGACACCAGTGAACTTACGGCTTGTAATTGAAGGATAAGTGAGCAAAAAAAGCAGTTCAAGTGATAATCTATCCATTTCAATCCCTATTTTCTGGACGGAGACCTTTTATGCTAAGTTCACGTGAGAGTAAATTTTTATGACAAAATTACCACCCGCACGTCGATGTTACTCAGGCAGATTGGAGTCTGTCCGGGGCTAATGGGTTTTGTGACAATGAGGGGCGAGAATCTCCCAAAAGCTGAGCCTGAGGAACTTCTGACAGCAGCCTTGATATCGCTGCTGAGATTTTCAAGATGCTATTATGACTCATTTCTATTCATTACAGAAAAATGGCTTGGTATTTTAATCATGAAATATAATTGTGTTGAAAAGGAGTGAGAATTGTCAAGGCATAATCTTTGAGATATTGCCACGTATTCGTATTAGCCACACTCGTGTGTAAGTGTGGCTGCTTTGAATGTGGCTTTACATCATAAAACCTTCCCATTTGGAAGGCTGCATCTACTTGTTACTCCTGATTTGAGTTCCACTCCGAATTTTCTGCGTTTATCACTAGTTGAATGAAAAATAGGCGTCTTCTACAACCAGAGGTAATCTGGACTTCATATAATTCTCTATCAACCTTTTCTTCACTAAATGCTTCCATTTCAATGGGTTAAATTTTGGGGTGTGTGTGAAAATATGCAAAGTTGCCTCAAAATATTGTAACATGTGCAGTGACAAATATCATGGCATCTATAAGAGTCATGCATTTTCTTCTCTCCCCACCCTCCAGCTTTATTGAGATATCATTGACATAGACGTTGTATAATTTAAGGCAGGGGTCCCCAAACTATGGCCCGCGGGCCACATGCGGCCCCCTGAAGCCATTTATCCGGCCCCCCGCCGCACTTCCGGAAGGGGCATCACCATCTCATTAGCCAAAAGCAGGCCCATAGTTCCCATTGAAATACTGGTCAGTTTGTTGATTTAAATTTACTTGTTCTTTATTTTAAATATTGTATTTGTTCCCATTTTGTTTTTTTACTTTAAAATAAGATATGTGCAGTGTGCATAGGGATTTGTTCATAGGTCTTTTTTATAGTCCGGCCCTCCAATGGTCTGAGGGACAGTGAACTGGTCCCCTGTGTAAAAAGTTTGGGGACCCCTGATTTAAGGTGTACGACCTGATGACTAGTTCCATGTATATGTGGTGAAATGATTATCGCAACAGGGTGAGCTCACATCTTTACCACCTCACATAGTTACGTTTTTGTGTGTGTGTGTGTGTGTGCGTTGAGAACATTTAAGATGGACTCTTAACAACTTTCAAGCATATGGTACCCAATGTCCATCCATTTGGAATGAACAAAGGAGTTTAAGCACTTCTGTAAGAACAACTTGCTAAGGGAACACCTGAGAACAGAGAGAATTTGTGTATGCTCAGTGATCTGTTGTAAGTTTCCTGGGGATTACTTGTTAATCTTTTCCATCTAAAGAAAATCAGGCATAGGTGCTTGCTTTAAAAGAGAAACCGACTCGTGTGAACGAGACTTTTGTTTTCCTGGCCCACGAACACTTCCGTAGTGACAGCGTGTATCCAATGTGTAGGATATGGGGAGGGGACCTCTGATAAGACATTTTAAAATCAGCATGGGGTCATAATGTCCCTTGGAAACTCAAATTTATTTACATTAGTGAACACAGTAAAATCTTTTATTTATTTATTATTTATTTTTAATTGAATTCATTGGGGTGACATTGGTTAATAAAATTACATAGGTTTCGGTGTACGATTCTATAATACGTGAGCTGTATGTTGTGCTGTGTGTTCTCCACCCCAAGTCAAGTCTCCTTCCATCACCATTCATGCTGTTTCTCCTCTTTGACCTCCTCCTCTACCTTACTTTCCTATAGATTGGAGATGTGTGTCTCAGCCGTAGACCAGTGCCAGAAAATAATTTCAAAATATAAAACAATGCTTCTTGAGTAAATTTGGTAGTAAGAAAACTAGAAAAGGAATGATGATTTAGAAGATGTGTGTGTGTGTGTGTGTGTGTGTGTGTGTCACATATCGTAGGAAACAACGTAACTTGAAACTTGGGTACAGTCCTTTCCCTGATAAATGAGAAACAACACAGGGGGAATCACAACATTGAGTACCCAGACTTTCCCATAAAGTTTTAATTTTAACATAGATTTCTTTTACTTGTTTACATTCACACTTGATCTGAAGTCAAAAAAGCAAAATCCCCTGAGATACCCTGCAGACGCTATTTAATTAAGATAAGAAATGGTCTTGTTAGAATTTTTGATTTTTTTCCTCACTCAAATGATATTCCTCTGATTGAGAAACACAATTGTTTCTTGCTTAATAAAATAGTACATAAAACTCCTGTGTCCTTTATCAACTGACTAATGAATGAACACAGGAAGATGGTCAACAGTTGGGATTATCCCCTCAACTCCTCCACCTGTACACCCAATGGAATTAGAAATATTGATGCAAATTTCAAGGTTAGAATTTCAGTTCTTTCTCAGTTGAATAAGTGTGAATAAGTGTGTGAATCCCATAAGGCATGTTTAATGGACCGAGTTTCCGTTTCCATATTCTGAGCCAGTTTTGAGTGCTAGAAATTTAGGTGTAGATTCCCTATTTTTCGTCAGGCACAGTTTTGTGTCTGACTTCTTGGCTCTGTCATTTTCTCCCTCTGACACTTGTAAAGCAGTTCTGTCCGTTCATGTTGGTGTCCCCCAGACCCGTGGTCCCCAACCTTTTTTGGGCCACGGACTGGTTTAATGTCAGAAAATATTTTCACGGACCGGCCTTTAGGGTGGGACGGATAAATGCACAAAATAAAAATTATGCGACCGGCGTAAAAACTGTGGTATTTTAAAATATAATTGTTGAACTTATGAGACAAGCATCAAGAGTGGGTCTTAGACGGATGTAACAGAGGGAATCTGGTTCATTTTTTAAAAATAAAACATTGTTCAGACTTAAATATAAATAAAACGGAAATAATGTAAGTTAGTTATTCTTTCTCTGCGGACCGGTACCAAATGGCCCACGGACCGGTACTGGTCCGTGGCCCGGGGGTTGGGGACCACTGCCCCAGACGATCTTACATAGGAAACTTTTACCTGCCTCCTAACTAAAAGAAACACTACCACCCTGTAGATTGAATGACGCTCTTTCTTTTATGGGCCCCTAAAGGGGTCATGAGGCACATCCCCGACTGTTGACCCGGTTTCTCAGGATTTAAGGATCCTCAAAATTTTAATCCAAAGTGTTCTGAAAAGTAAGTTTATAGGAAGTTAAGGCACTTTCTACTCGGCTTGAAATTCTGTCAGGCACCTGAGTTCTGGACTTCTAGAACGTAGACGCCACGGGTGTCCCATGATGAAGAACTTCAGCATTAAGGTCGGGAACAAGGTGCTCTGTGACACTCTCTTAGACAACAGGATTATAGACAGTGTACAGGTGATCAGTTACCCCACTGCCCTCGGTCAGCATGACTTCCTCCTTCAACTGCATTGCATTTCCAGGCTTCGTTCTTATCTACTGTGGGGGCCGGGCTCATGGGGACCAGTCTGTCTTGGCTGGGTCTGTAACTGCCAAGGGATGTTCCGGCAAGTGGCTCCCCCTGGTTAGGACAGGTTCAGTTAAACTACTTCGAATTTAATGTATATTATATTGGTGGCAACTGGATGGTTAAAGTGCTGAGACTTGTCTCGATATGAACCATTTTATTTCCTGCTAGGACATCCTTTTGCTGTCGTGAAGATATAAACAACGCCTCCTTGTATTTAAAAATATACATCTGTCAGCAAACTATGTTCTTGAAAATCGAAGATTTTCTTTCTCATTAATAGAATGCATGAGAAATATTCACGCGTGATTATTAATATATAATAAAGGAGAACATAGAGAATACATTGTATATAAAAAAGCAGAAGATGCATTTTGGAATAGGTTTTATTTTTATTATATATATTAGTACATAAAACGATAAAGCCACATTGTAAAAATCTGATTCTGAAGACACCAAGGGTTCTTTCTCAGTTCTTTCCTGTGACCCACAGTGTGTCTACTTTGAATATATATATTTAAAATAATAGTGCTGGGTTCAAACTTGATGCAAAGCAAGGTAGTTAGAAGCTTTTCTTTAAAAGCTATTTGTTACGTTGCTCCTGAGAGAAAATACAAGCAAAAAGAAATAACATAGAACTTAAACGAGCAAGCGTCTGGCGACATGGCGGCTTTGTTTAGGGGTGATTGAAGATTGACATTTCGGTGACCCGGAAGAATTAAGTGGCTTATTCCAATCTGAGGACACTTCTTCAGGAAGTAAGCTTGAGGATGGACTTGGCAGCAAATTCGACGGCTAGTACAGTCTCTTCACAGGCTGACCTCATCTGAGATTCTGGAAGGAGGAAGCTCACCTGGCCTTGACCTCGGAGCTCAAAGGCAAGCGCCTGTTTGATGCCCAGGTGGTAAGCCCAGTCTGGAGGACAACCTGCCGTCAGGTCTGTAATGCACGAGCAGTAAATATTTAATTAGAAACAAACGCTAATGTTTTCCTTGACATGGAAATTCCCTGGTGTAACATGAGCAATAAAAAAAATAATGATGTGTACAGTGAATGGAGCTAATGAATGGGAGTAGTGGTCTGCAAGTATCGAGTGCTGAGTAAAATATAATCATAGCTTTGGGTCTCACCACACATGTGAAATAGGTGCCGCCGTTTCAAAATCACACTTCGCTTGGGTCAGGACGCTAAATTGTGTTTGTTTCCCGGGCACGCTCTGTTGCAGGAGAAGGTGGTCTGAGCAAGGGAAAGCAACTGAGGGAATCCTCTGAGGAGGGGTCGCTGGTCACTGCAAACCCACCAAAGAAAACCACATGCGCAAGCTATGCAAAAATCACACTCTTCCTAACAGTCTTCTTCTGTTCACATTGCTAGGGTAAACTCGTTTATAGTTAAAAGACCAAGAAAGTTACCTTAAGGATGTATTTAATTCCCTCATTCAACTTTTACAAGTCAACGTTTATGAAATTTTACTAAAAAATATTATCATTTGGTAAAAAGATTGAGAATATGAACATATCCAGAATTTATATAATGTAAGTTTTGTATAAGTGCATATAAATACTAAAATGCGCTTATGTATGTTTTGCTTTACTGAATAGAAAAACGATTTTTTTTTGGTACTTGAAATAATTTATGTTCCAGGATAAGTAAGTATTGAGTTGAACTGACATGAACATTTTAGGTTCAAAAGATAAGAATTCAAAGCTGTGATGAAAAAAGAGAAGGAATATTTTGGTGGAAAGAGAGGAGGTTGGCTCTTAAATGATTCATCCAATATTTATTAAATAGGTACAGTGCACTTCATTGGCGCCGCAGAGGGTGAGTGGCGCAGGGCGCAAAGATAAAGACACCACCAGTGTCTCTGGGAACTTAGAATGTAGGGGAGAGAAGTCCAAGATGCAGAGCAAGAGAGACTACAGAATACACAAGTAGCGTTGGA
The DNA here is from genome assembly GCF_036850995.1 of Saccopteryx leptura. Classification (NCBI taxonomy): domain Eukaryota; kingdom Metazoa; phylum Chordata; class Mammalia; order Chiroptera; family Emballonuridae; genus Saccopteryx; species Saccopteryx leptura. The sequence continues at coordinate 6,705,996 of NC_089510.1, read as the reverse complement.
AAGGTGCAATAGCTTATGAGTGTTTTATTTTTATTTTTTATTTTTTTAATTTTTGTATTTTTCTGAAGCTGGAAATGGGGAGAGACAGTCAGACAGACTCCCGCATGCGCCCGACCGGGATCCACCCGGCACGCCCACCAGGGGCGACGCTCTGCCCACCAGGGGGCGATGCTCTGCCCAGCCGGGTCATCGCTCTGCCGAGACCAGAGCCACTCTAGTGCCTAGGGCAGAGGCCAAGGAGCCATCCCCAGTGCCCGGGCCATCTTTGCTCCAATGGAGCCTTGGCTGCGGGAGGGGAAGAGAGAGACAGAGAGGAAGGAGGGGGGGGGTGGAGAAGCAAATGGGCGCTTCTCCTGTGTGCCCTGGCCGGGAATCGAACCCGGGTCCCCCACACGCCAGGCCGACACTCTACCGCTGAGCTAACCGGCCAGGGCCTGTTTTATTTAAAAAAATTTTTTTTTTATTTACAGGTACAGAGAGAGAGAGAGTCAGAGGGACGGACAGACAGGAACGGAGAGAGATGAGAAGCATCAATCATTAGTTTTTCGTTGTGACACCTTAGTTGTTCATTGATTGCTTTCTCATATGTGCCTTGACCGTGGGCCTTCAGCAGACCGAGTAACCCCTTGCTCAAGCCAGCAACCTTGGGTCCAAGCTGGTGAGCTTTTTGCTCAAGCCAGATGAGCCCGCGCTCAAGTTGGCGACCTTGAGGTCTTGAACCTGGGTCTTCTGCATCCCAGCCCGACGCTCTATCCACTGTGCCACCGCCTGGTCAGGTGCTTATAAGGATTTTAAAGAAGAGATTGTGTCTGGTGAGGCAGCCGGTGTTTCCTGCTCGATGGCTGCTCTCGTATCGCCTTCATGGCGGAGGTGGTATTTGAGGTGAGCCCTTGCAGAACGGGGCGCCCTTTCAGATGGAGATGGAGAAAGGCATTCTGGCCAACGGGCCACAAGGACTGAAAAACATGGAGGCATTTTTGGGGGGACCAGTGACATCCAGTGCGACTGGAACAAATGGAGCAGTGAGAATTTTTAGGCAAAACCCGGAAAACCTGACAAGTCAGGACAAGGTGTTATGTAATTAATATTTAGGTAAATTATTGTTAGGACTTAAATCTGCCATGTTATTTGATTAATTTTTTGTTCTGTTTTTATTACTCTAAAATGGAAATTTATATTTAATATATTTAATATTTATATTTTATTTATTGTCTTCCTCTTGGTTACACAAGCATTTTTAGAATTCCCTTTTGATTTATTATAATAATGCTGTTGAGTATATCGCTTTGTACAGTTTTCTTAGTGCTTGTTGCAGGTATTAAAATATACATACACAACTTGTCAAAATGCATCAGTATCAATATTTTATCACATCACGTGAAATACAGAAAACTTGCAGTGGGGTTCTTTACCCTTCCCACTTTTAAATACAATCATCTTGAGTAGTTCTCCACATACTTGAGCATCATATCATGGAGTTATAATTTTTATTCAACCATCAGGATGAGAAAGATCACCTATTTCATTGATTGATTGATTGATTCATTCATTCCCTAATCCATTCTTCTTTCTTCTTTTCTACAGTTTCAAGTCTTTTTCTGTTGTCATTTCTTTATTTGGAGAGCTTTTTCTATTTTCTAGCCATTTTTAAAGGGTAGGTCTGCAGTTGACAAATTCTCTTAGTTTTCCTTTGTCTGAAAATGTCTTTATTTTTCTGCATTTCTGATGGATATTTCTGGTCAAATACAGAATTTGGAGTTGATAGTTCCTCTAGCACTTGAACGATGTCACTTTCTTTGGGCTTTTCATGGCTTCAGATGAGAAATCTGTTGTCATTTGAATTGTTTCTCCCCTGAGTTATTTCTCTCTGGTTACCTTTAAGAGTTTCTTCTTTAGTATTTGGTTTTAGAATTTTAATTACGATGTGGCTTGATGCGGAGTTCCTTTGAGTTTATCCTGTTTGGGTTTCAGTCAGCTGAAGGGGGAGGGGAAGCAGATGGGTGCTTCTCCTGAATGCCCTGCCCGGGAATCGAACCCGGGACATCCACACACTGGGCTGATGCTCTACCACTGAGCCAACCAGCCAGGGCCTAGTTATTGTGCCTTAACTCTTCTCAGCTATCTCTCAAAGCTCCAGAGTGCCGGGAAATTTTTTGGTGGGCGTTCTATAAATTCTTGTGGCAGTTATTAGGTAGGCACTCCATAAATTGAATGATTGCGATTCAATAGCGTGCCTAACTCTGCTATGCTCATAACTTGCATATACAGATGTGCAAAGTATGAGACTAACAATCCTTTGATTTTCTAGTTGCCATTTGCAAAGTTGGTTCCTGTTTGGAACCCTTTTTCTCTGATGCAGAGAATATCTGTGTGCTTTTCTTGCTTATGATGTAAGAGTTGCTATGATGTCATACCTGGGTGGTGTACCTGGCCCTGCTGTTTCTCAGTGTCCACTAAGTGGGCGGCTATTTTAGACTGTTTGTTCCAATCTGTTCTCTTGTTCTTGAATTTGCTTGCTTTCTGTCCATGCATGTGGCTGGGTGTATCATTTGCTTTGTAAAGCTGGGTGTCATTCACTTGTATGTACAACGAATTCTTGACGTGGCTATGTCGCCACAGGATCAGTGTGGATGCTGGTGGTTGGCTGTGTCATTGTACTTTTTCTTCCATCCTTAGACACCGCTGGTTGATAGGTGAGCGCTGATGAATGTTCTCTAGGCATGGGACTTGCCTGTTGTATGTTTTTTTTTTTTTTTTAAGTCATTTGTCCAACTCCGCAATAAGTTAAAGGGGCCTCCAATAAGTTGGCTTCGGAAATACTTATGTGATGGCTATGGCATTTTCAAATTTCATGGCAGTTGTTGAGGGGCTAGACTTCTAGTTCAGAGTTTACACTTTTAGCTTGGGTTAAGGCAGTGGTGGATAAGGTGTGGCCAGCTAGACTCATCGCAAGGAATCCATAGGTTCATATGCACGTGTTCCCTTTTTCACTCCACAAATTCTAAAGGTATAATGGAAGTAAGAGCGTGTGTATTTGGGGGTGGTAGTTGTCCACTAAATTCAGTCTTCATGCTAAAAATATTGGCTATCATGGCCCTAAAGAGTGATGCAGTGAAATCAAGTGTAGTCCTGTGGTTTTCAGTGCACCCAGTCTTTTTGAAGAAGTCGGGGCACCAGTCTCGCGGAGTGACTTTATAGGAACCACTTCTGATGTTCATGTCCTGCCCTGTGCTAGACAGTGTACGGTCCAAGAGGAGGCCAGACATATAATCCTTGCTTCTGAGGAATTACATTTTCTTAAGAACTTAAGGTTTTATAAGCCATTTCATTGGGAATTTTCTGTAAAGTTTGGGCCTACGGACTGCAGCTTGGGGCTGGGCTGGATTGGAGAAAAGGGGTTTTTTACTCAAATATTTCCTAACTAACACCCATGGGATCTGGCTATAAGAGCAGACATAATTTTTATTTCCCAGGGTCTGAATGAACGGTTTTGATTGGTGAAAACCTAATGAATTTATTTTCATTGCTTAAAAAAAAAAAAAAAATAGAGAAACCTGATTAGGTTAGCTGCAAAAAACAAATGGGAAAGCATTCAATGCTCAGGGGTCAAAATCACGGGCTTCGGTTTTTGTGAAAACCTGGGAGTGAATGAATCCCAGTTGAGCTCGGAGCAAGTCCTGCCCGAGTCGTAGCGTGTTGTGAGATTGTGAAGATCCAGGGCTGAGCCTGGTGCCTGACTTGTGAGAAATAGAAATCGATCATTTAAGACGCACGTGACGTCCTTTCCTAATCCGCCGTGGAGATTTCCGCCCAGCGCCACGGGAAGTGGCCGGTGAGAAGGACAGGAACCCGGTTTCGTAGATCCAAGTGGCTGAAGCTGTTGGCCTTCCCATTTTCCCACCAGGCGCTAGGGAGAAGGCTGTGCTTCTGTGGGGACTAGCCCAAGTAAAAGAGTCCAATTCAAGTTAAATGATAAAAAAAAAAAAAGTACCAACTTTGCCCCAGCTAATTCTTATGATTCCTAGGAGGGTACAATGTTGTGCAGTTAGTGGGAGACAGGCAGGGAGAGGAATTAAATTGTAAATTCGTCCTGATTTAATAACGCCTATTGATCTTGTAACCTTGTAAAAAAGTTCAGTCTAATTGGTTTGTAGAAAAACATCATCCTCACTGCTGGCTGATTTTATCCGCCACATTCACACGTAATTCAAAATCACCTGTTGAAAAGAAAGGTTAAGTGAGCAATCCCAAATGTTCTTATCCTAATTTACAAACTCTATACTTTAACAAACTATAGCAATGATCCCTGAAAGTATAGTCTTAAACTCTACACTTTAAAAAGAAATTTATAAAAAGGAATTAGGGAAACTGACACAATAAGTAATAGGAAGAACTTACAAATCGTTGCTGCTGTCAGGCCATACATGTAGCGGGTTTCATATTCATACCGAGTCGATAACACACCGGTGCCCACCTGTGCAACATTAACATTGGCCTGGAGAGTAGGGCAGTTAGGGTACCATGTGAATGCCATTAGTTTACTGGGGATTAGAAGAGTCAGTTGCACTGCTTATTTGGCATTTGAAGATCAAGACAGAATAAGTGGATACAGGAGAAATTTACTTTTAGTAAAATACATTGTCCTTGTGACGACTTTCTCAATGTGAAATCAGTTATCCGCGGTCAAGTCTTACCTCATTCTGTGTTTCTGTACCTCCTTTTCTCTCATTCCTTCCTCTCTCCTTCCCTCTCTGACTTCCTCCCTCTGTTCATTCTATCATTCCTTATCATAAAATATATCTTTCTTCTTCCTGTCAGATTTTTTTTTTTTTTTGCTGGCTTCACATTGTTTTTCTTTTAGCTTTGATATTTTATTTTACTTTTTAAATGAACTGTATTGGGGAGACCTTGGTTACTCAAATCATCCATGTTTCAAATATATATTTCTAATAATACAGGATCTGTAATTGCACTGTGTGCCCACCACCCAAATTCAAATCATCTTCCGTCACCATATATTGGGCCCCTTTACCCCTCATGGCCCACCCTCTTCCCCCTGGGAACCACCACACTGTTGCCACTGTCTGTCTGTTTCAGTCTCTATCTCCCATTTGAGTGGAATCACATGGCGCTTACCTTTCTCTGCCTGACTTGTTTCCCTGAACGTCATAGCCTCCAGGTCCGTGCACGTTGTCACTGGCTTTGGTCTCTTCCAAGCCACTGTCCCTCAATGCTCTTTCCTTTGTCTTTACAGTTTCGTCATCGGAGAGGGGTTTTCTCCACGCTGGATTTTAGCATGCCGGGGCAAGAGATGGGGTGGGCTCCTCTTTAAGGTAGTTCTGTTCAATTAGAGTTTTTCTTCCAGAGTAAGCACTTCGTACCCTTCAGTACACAGTAGTGTTTTGTGCTACGAGAAGGATATGTTAGAACAAACGTTCGTGGAATATAGTCACTAACATAGTTGTCGTCTAAATGAAGTTTTTTTTTTTTAAAAAAAAGTCTATTTGTCTAATGTGTAGAACCAAGAAATATTTTTTTTTCATTGTCAATTTAGTTGCCATGTGAAATCTCTTACTTTACCCAAATGGTTTGTTGTGTATATCTGTGTTTTTTTAAATACATAATGCCATTTTCCTAAGGACAGATTAAAATTGCATTGCTGTGTCTTTGTATAAGTTATTCATACTCATGGATTCAGAGTCTCAACGAGATTGGTTAAAGAAATGACTCTATGGGCCATACTCTCTTTGTTGTACATACACAGATGGTTTTAATGATTGGTCCAAACCTCTGCTTCAACTCAAATCAGATGCTGTTCGGAAACAATTGACTGAAGTCAGAATGACAACTATGATCTCTTAAAGAATTTTTAAAAAAATTCACGAGGCAATATTTGAAGCACAGCTTTTACAGGATGTGTTATACTTGCCAACTGCCGTGGGATCTGGGACACTGAACTTTCTCTACTTCACTTCTTTTATTCGACAGCAATTAAAAAGATTTACTTCTTTATATGGATATTTGTTTATTCACACTGCCAATTCTTGTAATTCACTGAAACCCACATGTAGAATTAAATTCTTTTTTAAAGCTAACAAATTCAATTTTGTAGAATGAAAAAGGATGCTTAAGGGATCATAGTTTTGGAAAGACTGCTCTTTGTGAGGGAGTTTCGCAAACATTCTTTGGATAGTAGGAGAATTCATGTCCTTTCCAAGTTTATCTGGAGGATGAAAAGGCAACGGGTCGCCCCACATCTGGGGTCTCGGGGATAGGAACAGCAGATGTCTTTGCTGTTCTAATTGGCTTTAGCTGTATGTGGTTCTATAGCACGACGTACTGTCAAAGTTTAGTGGTCTGTGTAGTAATGGAATTCTACTCAGACGGCCTCGACGTTTCCGACTGGCTTTTTCTTAGAATCCCGTTGAAAGGTTTTAGTAACGGTATACTTTTGCCACGGGAAAAGTTAATCTCAGAATTCTGATTTTGGACTCCAAGGTAAACGTCATTAGTTCTTTTCTTTGGAATCAAAATGTGGAAGTCTTTTAAACGCAATCCAAGCTGTTAATGAAGAACAGACTGAAAGTCAGTGGTGGTGTCAAAGCCTAACCCAGAGGCTCTTCTCTGCATCCCAGTCCTTGTGGTTGGGTGGCGGTTCCGACGTGCGTCCGTAGGGAACAGTAGCATCTGGGGTAGGGGTGCAGGGTGATGCAGGCTTTGAGTGGTCGCAGGTGGCTCCGAGTGAAGGTCGTGACAGCTGTGGCCTCTTCCTCAGACTCTGGCGTGGGACCCCGATAGGCTTCCTGACATGGGTCCTTGGCGTCAGGAGAAGCTGCAGAGGACATGGGAGGGGGTGCGGTCACGGCCTGCTCCCCCCCCCCCTCAGCACAGCCCCCGCTCCTCCTAGTGGGGACTCACAATGTGTTTTTGAAGTTTTTTTGTTTTTGTTTTTGTGACAGAGATAGAGAGAGAGAGTCAGAGAGAAGGACAGATAAGGACAGACAGACAGAAAGGGAAAGAGATGAGAAGCATTAATTCTTTGTTTTGGCTCCTTAGCTGTTCATTGATTGCTTTCTCACATGTGCCTTGAAGGGGGGTGGGGCGCTACAGAAGAGCGAATGACCCCTTGCTCAAGCCAGTGATCATGTGGTCATGTCCATGACCCCACGCTCAAGCTGGTGAGCCCGCGCTCAAACCAGTGACCGTGGGGTTTCAAACCTGGGTCCTCTGCATCTCAGTCGACGCTCTATCCACTGCGCCACTGCCTGGTCAGGCCAACGTGTTTTAAGCATTGTACCCTTCCAGGGTTACAAGACCCTCTATGTTCCTGGTGTCATAGTGGCTGCAGACTTAACTTCGCACACTCAACTCCAGACCTAGCGCACTGGAATAGTCTTAGCCTTAGTTTATTTCTCTCCCTTTTCCCCGAGTCACAAAGATAAAACCCCCAAAGCAGCCCAGAGCCTGGAGCCAGACAGACAGATCCCAGTTCCAACTCAGCCCCAGCTCTGACTTGCTGGAGACGGGCTGCCATCCTGGAGGCTGAGTGTCTTCACCCTGTGCTAGCAGTCAGCCTTCAGTTAGGGAAGCGTCTCTTATCATATTCTAAATGGTAGAATGGAATTACAAGCTGAGCTGGTATTTTCAACCAAGTCAGGTAACGAAAAGAAAAGGAGGTGAGTTGAGGTAGTGGTCGTTTCTCCTGGAAGTTGTGTAACGATGAGGTCATGTTTGTGTGGCCACTGAGAGTCACTTGATGTGGCAGGTCCTTGCTTGTCACTGCATTTCCACTAAACCTTTGCAGTCTCTTTCCCGCAGATATTTCCTTTGACTAAACATCTGCAGAACTACCTGCGTGCTGGTTTTAACCCCTGGTCTGTCTCAACTTGTATCACAGCGGGATGAGGAAGGACCTGAGACCTCGCTTCAGGCGATCGGAAGTTTTGAGCATCTGGATGGCGGCTAATTTTTAGCAAGCTAACTATATTAAGAGATGGTTTGAGAAACAACCCCACGTCCCACTTCCTCCCATCCAACGAAGCATTCATAACGCTCCTGTCGGAGTCAGAATCAGCTTTCTTTCTTTTTTTTTTAGATTAGAAAATTAGAACTCACCCAGGTAATACCCATCTTTACTGAAATAAGCAGGTGGTTTAAGTCAACCTGGCCAGTGTTTATAGTCTAAACACTATAGCGCTTTCCCTTGAGGCCAGGTCAACTCTCAGTTCCACGAGGCACTGACGTTCCCCTGGAGGTCGTGCCGACGCCCGTGGAGTTTTGGTTCTTGGACCGGTTTTTTCCTCCACACGTGGTCCTGCAGGACGAAATGATGGAGGAGTTCAGGGTCCATCATCTCAGATCCTCTCTGTGAGCACCGACACGACAGCTTTCTCGGAAATCTAGTTCAACCGAGGCCCTTTGCTACAAAGAAAAATACATCGTTTTCTTATAATGTCACATACTGCTTACAAAACTTAGGGGGTATTGTCTAGCTTCATGTTCATTTTGAAAGTAACCCCTAAGTTTTGTGAGCAGTCTACTTTCAGGAACATTGCTTTTGGTATTACTATCCTGACTAGTTCAGCTCGTTTTCACCGGGTAGCTGAAAGCTGTGTAGTTATTTTAACCAGCGTCACCCCCATGCCATGCAATTCAAAAAAAATAAAAATAAGCACTGTGGATTAGTTTGTAGTATTAGAAAAGACCAGTGATGTCCGGAAATTACCTGTCATTTAAATTATAACTTCATTACATCTTTTTCCATTTATAAATTCGGATATGACACAGGTCAAATTGTGACTGTTGGAGCATACTTTGCAGAAAAGAACTTTATGTGATAGTATCTGTCTGAAAGTTAATTATTAATCCTATTTAGCAATAGTAGGAAAACAAAGAACCCTGTTACAAGACAGAGAGATATCTGTGTCTCTTTTTATTTTAGTTTTAATATAATTATTCCTCCTCAAATTCTGTCCCAAGTTGATGGGATACAGTGTCTTTTGCTTTGAAGTCAATGTGTTTATAGTATCTTTAAATGCCTTGTATTCTTAAGTGGAATATGCTTTTGCCATATCATAAAACACACATTTCCTTTATAATAACTGCTTTATTTCATTTTTCCACATTACAAGCTTCAGCAGCAAACATTTCATGTTATTTCAAGGATGCCAATGTACAGTGTGTCTGTAAAGTCATGGTGGATTTTGACCGGTCACAGGAAAGCAACAAAAGATGATAGAAATGTGAAATCTGCACCAAATAAAAGGAAAACTCTCCCGGTTTCATACCTATTCAGTGCAGCTTGATGTGGGCTCACACACAGATTTTTTATGGCTCCTTAGGTAGCTATCCCGTATAGCCTCTACAGACTCGTCACTGACTGATGGCCTACCAGAACAGGGTTTCTCCACCAAACTACTTGTTTCCTTCAACTGTTTATCCCACCGAGTAATGTTATTCCTATGTGGTGGCGCTTCATTATAAACGCGCCGATATTCACGTTGCACTTTGGTCACAGATTCGAATTTAGCGAGCCACAGAACACACTGAACTTTCCTCTGTACCGTCCACATCTCGACTGGCATGGCCGTGGACTGTTCCGCTGTATACACGGTGTTACGTCATCATCTGCGCATGCGCACATGCTGCCACATCATCTTACAGAAACTGGAAGGGTTTTCCTTTTATTTGGTGCAGATTTTACATTTCTATCGTCTTTTGTTGCTTTCCTGTGACTGGTCAAAAGTGGACCATGACATTACGGACACACTGTAGTTAGGAAATCATACTTGCCTTAGTCTGAAATTGAGATTTTTAAAAATATACTTTTCTGAATTGGAATGAACTGGTTACCCAAGTCTTAAATGTAATGCATAGCAATCAGTGTGCATTAAAGTCAGTAAATATAATAATATATCATCTAAATTCAAAGAAGACACTACAGAATAGTACCTGTGTCCATGACTGAATATGTCCATCAATGTTGAATACAGGAAGAACGTAAAAGTTCATTTGGTCCAGGAGTTTGGTTATAATTTTGTTTTTTTCCATAAGTTTTGTTTGCCTGTAAGAATAGGGAAAAAAATGAAGCTATTGGTGGAAAGTTAAGCTACCATGTGGAAAGCTGTGGTTATCATAGGGATACGACCATTCCTTAAGTCATTTGCCCAAGGTGACATGATTTCAAGCATATGTCTCCTAAACTGCTCAAAAATCAATGACTCATAGAGATGACAGAAAAAAAAATGACACTTATTCAGACTAATGAAATGAATTGAACTGAGCATTCTTCAAAAAGTTCATTTAATTATTGAGACTGACAGCATTTCAGACACAGCATGCAAGATACAGTTCACAGGAGGCGAAGAGACCAAGTGAAAAGTTAGAGCAACTCATGTCAAATGGCTTATTTCCCACACACCCTTTAGGTAAATATGGATTGAGTCTGTAAGCATAAGAATATGTAGATATTGGAGAGGATTCATAAATTAATTGTAAACAGGATAAAAGAAAAAGCGCTCTATTGATTAAAAAAACAACACGTGTTTAGAAATTGACTTTTTTTTTTTTTAATCACATCTAATTGAAAAATTTCTAACTATCTGGAATTTCTATGGCTACCTAAAAAATCTCTGTCATCATTTTTGGAAAATCTCTTCCAGGGACAACTCTTCTGGAGCCAGGAGATGTCGTCTAGCAGTCCTGTGATGGGTGTTCCCTCATGGGCTGAGTAAGTGGAGCCACGCCATTGCGTGGACCAGGGGTCCCCAAACTTTTTACACAGGGGGCCAGTTCACTGTCCCTCAGACCGTTGGAGGGCCGGACTATAAAAAAAACTATGAACAAATCCCTATGCACACTGCACAGATTTTATTTTAAAGTAAAAAAACAAAACGGGAACAAATACAATATTTAAAATAAAAAACAAGTAAATTTAAATCAAGAAACTGACCAGTATTTCAATGGGAACTATGCTCCTCTCACTGACCACCAATGAAAGAGGTGCCCCTTCCGGAAGTGCAGCAGGGGCTGGATAAATGGCCTCAGGAGGCCGCATGTGGCCCCCATGCCGTAGTTTGGGGACCCCTGGCGTGGACGGATCGCGGTTACCCGCAGAGCCATTCCTAGTGAAGCCGTTCGTGCCCAGAGAGCCGCCGTCATGCCTCGTTCACGCGTGTGCTGTATGAAAGAGCAAGTTAGACGTAGCCGGAGCCAGAACACCGTAGAAACAGAAGGAGAGGAGGAACAAACCGAGACTTGTTTAGAAAGGGAGTTTTCCCGCTGGGAAAGGGATTTGAGGCATGCCGCGGGCAGGGGCGGGCAGCGCAACGCCTACCCAGGAACTGAGGTTCTCTGCTTAGAGCTCACTGCAGAAAGACCACCTCGGTAGCTTGTAAATGGTAAGATAGTTTCAGATTTTCCCTCTCAGCTCTAGGGAAAGCTCTCCTATTGTGACAACAACAACAAAAAAGTTGTTTCTTTTTTCATTTTATAAGCTGTCAGCTGGAGTTGAAGAAGCCGGAGGAAGGTGTCAATTTTAATAAACACCGAATGCTGAGTAAACACCCAGCGCATTTATTTCCTGACAGCTGGAAGGGCGGGCTCGCCTCGTTCAGCGGATCTGCGCCCACTGGGGAAGGGAGGGTGCGGCTCAGTGCCCTGCGGGAGCCCCGACCGTGAAGGGGAGCTGGGTGCGTTCCATCTCACTCACCCGGTGGACACACCACTGCCGGGGAGAGCCACGCGCCTGCATGAATGCCCACGCTCCATAAAAATAGCCTTTCTCCCTTGGTGCTTTTTCCCAATCTATTTAGAAATAAAGGCAAGTTATTGTTTGGCACACATTCACACATGCATCTCTGGCTGTCCCATCATTCATTCGTATTCTCAGAGCCATTCCCCTCCCCCCACCGTCCCCCTCTCCCCATCTCCTGCTCAGGGAGCAACTGTGTGAGCCACAGGGTGTTGTTCTCAGGGAGGACGGCGGCGGCTGTCCTTAAATATCTATACATAATTCATAATCTATCACAGAGGATATATTTTTCAAAAGTTTTCCTTAGTGTCAGTGTTGCTTTTAGGTGTTTTTGTTTTTTTTTTTAAACCACAATCTACTTTTCTTATTATTTTACTGCTGGTCTTCTTGCATATGTTTGGTCAGAGACATAGATGATAAAGTTGCTTCTGTTTCTGCCACTTTCTTTTCTTTCTTTCTTTTTTTTTTTTTTTCTTTTCCTGTCTTTATAACCGGGGGGATGTTTTGCTTGGAGTGGAAAGGATTTTGTAGTCGTGTTTGAAGTGAGAAGGAGAAATAGTGCCTGGATGTTTGAAGGGCTGTCATTTTGAGCAGAGGTCAGATTTGTTTTGGGTGCTTGGAGAGAATGAGTGGATGGGAGTTCAGGACAAGGACGGGCCTCCCAGCTACTAAGGGGATGTAGCGGGGAGCAGTGTCTTTGAACGTACAAAAACCCAGCAGCAGCAGAATGGCAATTGTTAGCTTGATTGTAGACGGGAATTCCCCATCAACATGGATTTGAATGCCTTACTTAACTTCTGGGACCCTAGGAGACTATGATTCTTTTTTTTTTTTTTTTTGTATTTTTCTGAAGCTGGAAACGGGGAGAGACAGTCAGACAGACTCCCGCATGCACCCAACCGGGATCCACCCGGCATGCCCACCAGGGGGCGATGCTCTGCCCACCAGGGGGCGATGCTCTGCCCCTCCGGGCATCGCTCTGCCACGACCAGAGCCACTCTAGCGCCTGGGGCAGAGGCCAAGGAGCCATCCCCAGCGCCCGGGCCATCTTTGCTCCAATGGAGCCTTGGCTGCGGGAGGGGAAGAGAGAGACAGAGAGGAAGGAGGGGGGGGGATGGAGAAGCAAATGGGTGCTTCTCCTGTGTGCCCTGGCCGGGATTCGAACTCGGGACCCCCGCACGCCAGGCCGACACTCTACCGCTGAGCCAACCGGCCAGGGCCTATGATTCTTTTTTTTTTTTTTTTTAATGAGAGGAAAGGAGACAGAGAGACAGACTCCCATATGTGCCCCAATTGCGATCCACTCAGCAAGCTCCGTCTGTGCTGATGCTCAAATCAACTGAGCTATTTTTAGCACCTGAGGCTGATGCGTTCCAACCCAGCTATCAGCCCGTGGGGCTTATGCTCGAACCAATTGAGCCACTGGCTGCAGGAGGGAAAGAGGGAGAGAAGAGGGAGGGAAGGAGAGAACAACATGGTCGCTTCTCTTGTGTTCCCTGACTGGGAATTGAACCCAGGATGTCTATATGCTGGGCTGATGCTCTATCCACTGAGCCACTGTCCAGGGCCATTATGATTTAAAACATTTTTTTTTAAATTGAGTTTAGAGAGAGAGATAGGAAGAGGGGGAGGGGAGAGAGAGAGAGAAAGAGAAACAGCAATTTGTTGTCCCACTTATTTGTGCATTCCTTGGTTGATTCTTGTATGTGCCCTGACCTGGAACGGAATCTGCAACCTTGGTGTATCAGGACAACACCTTAACCAACTGAGCTACCCTGCTACGGTGTGAGTCTATGATTCTTGAAGTTCTCTTTTCTTCGTGACATTTTAATCATCAGTTTCACTAAAGTTTAATGGGTGGAAAACTGTTTTATACACTAGAGACATCATAAACTCTTATAATAAAGATACAGGATAAGATATTTGTCCATTGTGCCTGACAAATGGTTTAACCAGGAACTATCTGATTCCCCCTAAAACCGCCTGTGACTTCTATTCTAGAATGGATGTCTAGAGTTTAAATGTTCTTCAAAAACCAAGACTTCTTATTGTATCAAAGTTAGCTAGGTGTGTCAAAAAGTAACTTTGAAATTCATGCTTTCCAACAATAGTAAGAATCCGTAGTTCTTGGAGTTGTTTTTACTTTGAGAACATACAGTGGATTGTCTTCAACCGTAGTTCCAATTTTAATACGAGAGACCATTTCAGAGCGCTTATACACCAATTTTTCAGTGCAAGCCACAATCTTAAGAGCAAAATCAAATCGAGGAATTAGAGTGAAAGAAAATGAAATGACAACAAAGGTTGGGGATAACTCTTCCGTTTTTTCTTTTGGAAGCACAGACTTTTATTATATACTGCACCTGACCCCCGGTATTGTATTTTGCATAGCTGTGCCTGCCTGAGACGCCTTCTTTAACATCCACCTGTTTCTCAGTCGCTTCTTGTAGATCATGAATCAAGATTCTGTGTGATGGGGGAGTGATAAGGTGCACGTTTACTAGAGCAAGGAAAACACGGTTATCTTCCATTGGCAGACGCGTTCCCTTTTCTCTATCTCAGATCAGGTTTTCTCTGTGTCTTGATTATGCTCTTACCATTTCCTTTAGATATGTCACTGTATCTGGCTTCAGACCTTTCTCTTTATCTGCAGCTGTGCCAGGCAAGATCACACTTAACATGGGCTTGTCCAAACCCAGAGACTGCTGTAGGTGTGGGATAGCTCACTAGTAAGCTACATTCATTGCATGTTGAAATAAGGTTGCAGATATGTTAGAGTCAATAAAGTGTTTTGTTGAAATTACTTCTTAAATTGTGGCTACTCAAATATTTTAAAATTATACACGTGGCTTGCTTTATACTGCTATTGGTCAGTGCTGCTCTATAATCTAAACACCACCTTTCTTCAAAGCGCACACACATCCACAGGTACGCAACACTGGCCACAGTGGATAGATAGTCTTACGCACAAATTTACTGGCTGTCCCAGGAAACATGAGTAACCATAATAATAAGCACGTACTTAGCGCTTACCATGTGCCAGGCATTGCCCTAACCAACTTACATACATTAATTTATTTAACTTCCACTCTGAGATTATTATCCTCATGTTTACAGATGAGAAAGATAGGGCACAATAACATGTTTCAATAACCTGCCCGTGGTTACAGAACTAGAAAGTGGCTCGACTGGTTTGGAGAGTGTGACATAAGATGCAAGGGGAGTCATCGGAAGGCTCGTGTTGGGGACCGAAAGGCTTCTACTCTCTTATCTATTTCGTCTCATCCTGAGTTGCCTCCTCCCCTCCCATCACCTCACTGAGTCACATGGCTTTAACTGCAGACCAACAGTCATCCATGTTTGTATCTCTAGTTCCGGCTTCTCCCCTGAACTTACCTCTCTCTAACCTCTTCTCCTATGTCACCTGTGACTTGTACATCCAACTGCCGACCTGACATTTTCACCTGGACATCCATTTATTTAGTATGATCCAGGTACTGCTTTATACATATTGTTTTATTTTATTTTTTTGAGTGAGAGGAGGGGAGATAGAGAGACAGACTCCTGCATACATCCTGACTGGGATCCACTTGGCAACCGTTGTCTGGGGCTGATGCTCAAATCAACCAAGCTACCCTCAGTGCCTGGGGCCACACTTGAACCAATTGAGCCTCTGGCTATGGGAGAAGAAGAGAGAGAGAAGAGAGAGAGGGAGGAGGAGAGAAGCAGATGATTGCTTTTCCTTATGTGCCCTGACCAGGGATTGAACCTGGGATGTCTGCACGCCAGGCTGACGCTCTGTCCACTGAGCTGGCTGGCCAGGGCCTATTTTATTTTTATTTTATTCTATCTTATTAACATTATCACCATTTTACAGATGGGGACATTGCTGTTCAGGAAGCTTAAATATAATTTGTATGTGGTGAAGTCGGG
This sequence comes from Saccopteryx leptura, assembly GCF_036850995.1. Lineage (NCBI taxonomy): Eukaryota > Metazoa > Chordata > Mammalia > Chiroptera > Emballonuridae > Saccopteryx > Saccopteryx leptura. The sequence goes on along the minus strand of NC_089510.1, from coordinate 6,690,311 downwards.
AATTTGAATGTCAGCTTGTTTGACTTCAAGATTTATGTTTCAAAAGTTCCACTGTCATCATATATACAAATATTTTTGTATATTTTGTGCCTGTTTAGGAATTTTTTATTTTGCTCTAGTGATTTATTTTTCTACTCTTGTGTAAGCAACAAACCTTATTTAATTATAGTTTTAATACTGAATTTTAGTATTTCATAAAGTGTCTCATTCTTATTTCCCAATTTTTTGAGTAATTTCACCTATTTTTAATAACTGTTTTATTAGAATCATTTTAGAAATTATTAGAAAAGTGGGCTTTTGATTAGAACTGTATTAAATTATGAATAAATTTGATAAAATATAATAAAGCATAATGTAGATTTTTTGATTTTTTTAGTAAAATTTTATATATTTTGTTTATTCATATATTTTTATTAGTCTTATGAGTGGCTTTTTTCCCACTAAATACATGAACTGATTATTATTTATATAGTAAAAAACATGGCTTTGATTATGTTTATTAGCCATTGTCATTTAAAACTATCATTTTATTTCTGATATTTTTTGGTTTTGTGTTCAGGGTTTTCTGTGTAGTTATTCTATAAAATATTATACTTTTTAGTTTTTTTCTAATGTTTATTTCTTTTGTTTTCTTGCTTTGTTGCATTGGCTAAGCTCTCTGAAAAGGAAAAATAATGGTACTGAAAGAGGGTGTTCTATTGTGTTTTGGTTTTAACAAGAAAAATCTGTCTTTCACTATTAAGTATATATGTATATAATGTTGATTGCCATTTTGAAATTAACATGGCGGTGTCTTTGTGATCAAATTATTACTGTCCGTTGATGTGCGGTTGCAATGAAAACTTGTTATTAGATATCTTAGTATGTTAAATATTATGTTGCAACCAGGGGAGATTTGCACACATTCTCACAAAATGCTTTGTTCATCTTGTTTTCGATCTGGCTATACAAAGCTGGTTTAACCTAGGAGGAATGCAGTGGACACGGGGAACATGACTCAGCAGAAGCAAGCATACCGTCAGTAGGTGTTAGCTGACAGCAAATAAAGCAAAGTAGAATTACATAGACAGGGGACACAGGAAACCCAGGGTCAAATGGAAGTTCACAAGATCCAACTTATTTTGGAACCAAGCCCCTGGAAAGATCATTCATTCTCTTACAGCGCGGGATGAAAATTCGTGCTCCCAATGATAATCTCTCAACCCAGAGTGAATGGTACGCAGTACACGCTTGATTCTGCAGGGTAGTGTGGTTTGTAATGGACACGTTTCTGAAGGATTTTCTGAAGTTGTACTGATCTGAACAGTTTTTTTATTTGGATTGTCTCATTTTTCCCATTGACTTCATGTACAAGAGGCATTACTCTACTTTTGTTGATGGAACGCATGTGTATTTTTCTTTTATTATCAGTGAGTTCCTAAGTAGGAAGATGCTGTTTATTTTTAAACATTTACTCTAGCCCCTTAGGACAGTATCATGCACGCCCTAACTTCCGTGAATTCTACCAAACAGGGAAGCAGGACTTTAGCGGGAAGAGGCTCCGTGATCAGACATTCTCGGGCTCTAACCCCCCGTTTGGCTGCCAAATACTTAGTGTGACCTCGGGCAGGTGAGCTATATCTATCGGAGTCTCCGTTTCCTCCCTTGTACAACGGTACCAAACGTGTCAGCCAGGATCGCGGTGAGGGTGAAAGGAGGTGAACTCTGAGAGGTGCCTGGCATGCCACAGACCCCCAGCACACCTCAGCGTGACCGTGCGGAGGAGCCACTGAACCGACAGCCACATCACTGCTGTGACATGTCTTCCCACCAGGCTTTGATGCTATGGACTTGTTTGACTCTGCTGATTTCTCCGATTTCTCATGATAATGAAGCCGACTACGTGTCAGTTTCTTGTCGCTGATGGACTGGCTGATCTGAGTTTGGAGGCAGAACGTAACTGAAGTCTACTCCTAATTAGAGTTTATTTAGCACATGAGACCAAGTACCGCTCATGAATATGGATCCCATTAACAACACTGACAAGCACGTTATTATGCACATTAGACGCGACTCACTGTTTGCTTGGCTTTTGACTTATGATGAATCTGGTATTTCTGAGGAAGAAAAAAAAAATCGTGCCAGTTTTGGAATCAGGTGGGGGCATGTTGCACTAAAACTCACACCAAGCCTGAGAAGTTTGGAAATTATATTTTGGTTGGCCGCTCTAGGCGTAACGAACTGTTTCGTAGGCTGTAAAGCGGGCATCTGGCTTTTTGCTCTACCTGCGTTAATAGGAATAGAGGAAACGGGCCAAGGAGACATTCTCTGGTCCCAAAGGTTGATTTGTAACATAAGGCAGTATTAATTAATCACAGGAAGCTGGTATCTGAGAATATTTTTAGACTTAACACATATCGATGTGGCTCTTGTGGTAACAGCAGCGAAAGAATGTGGTGTGAGCTGAAATACGACCTTCCCACACGGGCAGCTGCACAAGGACGTCAGGGCAGCACCAGATTGGTGCTGATCGGGACTAGAAATCAAGCCTGAGGCTGAAAATTCAGAACGAGGGCCAGATGTTATTTTCATGAGCCCTTCTAATAACCAGCAGCCGGGCCGGCACAGATGGAACCAAACGACTTTCCCTCAAATATTATTTCAGCACTCCAATAATCGTTTAATTTGTTACAAACATTTCTGAACGTCGGTGAAAAGATAAATATTATCACTGAGGATTTAATGATATGAGTGGCTATTGTTTATCCAGTCTTACGTGCCAGGCCCTCCGCTCAGCATGGTGTTTTCCGTATTTCCATTTTATCTTTCACTCTTCCCTCCAACGCTGTTTGTTGGGTACCATTGTCATCCCCCATCTTCAACTTCTCTGCAGGTTAGGGAGATTTCCGCGGTTCTCACAATGGGTAAAATATAGAAGTTGGGATTTGAACCCGGAGATGTCTGACATCTAGCTGTGAACCATGATACAAAACTACCTTCGTTACCAGGCGTGACAACCCTGGGTAGGGCCATCAGACCTGCAGTTTTTAAGAGATTTTTTTTTTTTTTTTTTTTTTGTATTTTTCTGAAGCTGGAAACGGGGAGAGACAGTCAGACAGACTCCCGCATGCGCCCGACCGGGATCCACCCGGCACGCCCACCAGGGGCGACGCTCTGCCCACCAGGGGGCGATGCTCTGCCCATCCTGGGCGTCGCCATATTGCGACCAGAGCCACTCTAGCGCCTGGGGCAGAGGCCAAGGAGCCATCCTGGCTCCGATGGAGCCCCGGCTGCGGGAGGGGAAGAGAGAGACAGAGAGGAAGGATGGGGGGCGGGGGCGGTGGAGAAGCAAATGGGCGCTTCTCCTATGTGCCCTGGCCGGGAATTGAACCTGGGTCCCCCACACGCCAGGCCGACGCTCTATCGCTGAGCCAGCCGGCCAGGGCCAGACCTGCAGTCTTTATTCGACCGAAGCTTGTGCAAAATCTGTCCAGGGGATCGGCTGTCCCAGAAAAACTGTGTCGCCACGTCAGGGCGCAGATGAGAGGTTCAGAGAAGAGGCAAGATGAACCTTAGTTTGATAGTGTCAAGGGACCCTCCTTCTGCTGCTCTTAGGGAGGAACAAGGACGGGATGATGGAAAAGTGTAGGCAGGTGTCCATAGTCTCCCCCCTCCCCCACAGTTTCACTCTCCAAGGTTTCAGTGGTCCGAAAATATGAACTGGAAAGTTCCAGAAATAAACAGCTCATAAGTTTTTAATTTGCACGCTGTTCCGAGCACCTCAGTTCATCTCATCACGTGGGCACCGTGACATCGCACATCAGGTCGTCGCAGGAAGAGGGTGACTTCCACAGTCACGGAACTCTTACGAGAGAATCCTGTTGTAATCGTTTTCTTTTGTGATTAGCGATTGCTAGCCTCTTACAGGGCTTAATTTATAAGTGACACTTCATCGTACACGTGTATATACAGTATAGGAGAGGAGACGGTATGCGCGTGTGTGTGAATGTGTGTGTACCGGCAGCGGGAAGGATGTTTCAGGGAGGCCGAGTCGTCGTTATGGTGCCTTATAAACTGCTCTGAACCGCCCGCGCCCACATCCCAGCAGGACAGGGGCTGCTCAGCAGTGTGATCTCAGGTTCCCAGAAGGTCCCGTTTATCCCAGTGACTCCCTAACTGTGTGACCGTGGACAAAAGTCGGTGCTTAGTGTCACGGGTTCCCCCACATGCCTCTGCGCCGGGTAATAAATGTGAAGGCACCAATTGGCTCACTCGGAGGGGACGGGAGCATCTGTTGATAGTGGTAGCCATCCCCTTGCAGCACGGTGTGTGTGCGCGCGCACTCGCGGGCACGCGCACCTGTGTAAACACGTGCCAGTGGCCCCTCCTCCCCTTGGCCGACGAGAAGTAGAGGAGCCAGGCAGAGTGGCTTTGCAGTCCCCGTCGGTCCTCACGACACCCCTAGGAAGCAGCATTGTGCGCACACTCGCGGGCACGTGCACCTGTGTAAACACGTGCCTGTGGTCCCTTCTCCCCTTGGCTGACGAGAAGTAGAGGAGCCAGGCAGAGTGGCTTTGCAGTCCCTCCCAGTCGGTCCTCACGACACCCCTAGGAAGCAGCATTGTGCGCGCACTCGCGGGCACGCGCACCTGTGTAGACACGTGCCGGTGGCCCCTCCTCCCCTTGGCTGACGAGAAGTAGAGGAGCCAGGCAGAGTGGCTTTGCGGTCCCAGTCGGTCCTCACGACACCCCTAGGAAGCGGCATTGTAAAGACGGAAGAAGTGAGGTGGAAGGAAGTTCAGTTCATGGCTCGTGTTGAACACCCACAGCTCGGTTTGCAGGGGACCGGACCCAGACGGACTCCCTCCAAAAGCCCCATTGGGACCGAGCACACTCCCCTGCTTTCTGCCGCGGCCAGCATCTCCTCAGCACTGGAGGCCGGTCTCAACGCGCCTGTTTGACTCTTGGGCAAGTGATATATAAAAACATAGAGCAGTAGGACAATGAATGGGATGACACGTTAGAATGATTTACTGTATTTTTTCGCTCCGTAAGACACACCTTTTTTCCCCCCAAAAGCGGAGGGGAAATTGCCCGTGCATCTTATGGAGCGAATGTTCATTTCTTTCAGCTGCTGCGGGTTCCCGGACAAATAGAAGAATATTTGCACATTAAAGTCTCTTCTCATTTGTTAATAACAGTGCTGATGGTTGTTAACACTGCTGCTGAGCTTACATTGTTGATATATTATTGTGGTATATTTTATTAAATGTTTTAACACACCATTTGGTTCAGAATATTCTTTTCCTTATTTTCCTCCTTAAAACCCTAGGTGCGTCTTACGGTCAGGCGCGTCTTATGGAGTGAAAATTACGGTATTTAATTCAAATGCCTATTTCTAAGACTGTGTCTATCCTTAGAGTTTGTGTCTGGCTGAACATTACTAGCTAATTAGACATTTACACGAAGTGTTGACGATGGCTGTGTCCTTTGGGTAGAGGTGTCTTATATCTCCCACATAATCTCACGTGGGTCTTAATAAGATTTTACTTCACTGCTATCATTTGAATTTTACTATTGCATCAATAGTGGTTTTCCGAATGACCTTTTATTAGCAACTCTTTTATCTTCTCGTTTTAACTTTTGATCAAAGAAAAGATAATGCAAAATGTCTCTAAAATACAGATATCTAAAATATAAAAAAGTAGTGAAAACACCGGGGCTTTTTAACTGCCGAATCTCACTCTGAGGTCTGCTCCTTTAGGCTCAGTTGAATGGGCGGACTTTCCTTCCGGTATTTTTTTCTCCAGTCTGTTCTGGTTGGTTAATATATACTTATTATTATTATTATTATTATTATTGTTATTTGATTTGGCCTTTCATGATTTTGTAAAAATATAAATAAAAAGAGAACAGATAGGCCACTTTAAAATCAAATTTGTTTTAGTAATTTAATTTTCTGAAAATTAGAAGAAATCACACACAGCGGCTTTTTTTTTTCCCCTTTTTTTTTTTTTTTTTTTTGTATTTTCTGAAGCTGGAAACCGGGAGAGACAGTCAGACAGACTCCCGCATGCGCCCGACCGGGATCCACCCGGCACGCTTGCTGCGGGAGGGGAAGAGAGAGACAGAGAGGAAGGAGAGGGGGAGGGGTGGAGAAGCAGATGGGCGCTTCTCCTGTGTGCCCTGGCCAGGAATCGAACCTGGGACTCCTGCACGCCAGGCCGACACTCTACCACTGAGCCAACCGGCTAGGGCTCAGCGGCTTTAAACTAAACAGTGGTTTATGCGCACTTTCCAATGAAGAGTGTCTAAACTATCATGTCAAACCGGCCTGGTCAGGTGGTTTTATTGAGACCGGTGCCTGGGTCCAACCTGGTGTTCCTGTTCTTAGAACCCTCTTCTGTTACTGACTGACACCATGGAACGCATAAAATTAATATGCAAATAAAATTATCTGCATAATTAGTACTTGGAGACAAGATTTTAAACAGTTCTTGTCTGCAAGGATCACTTTACATATTTATATTTCTGAGGAAGGTAACTATCTAATTATGTGGCTTTCCTACAACCATGGCTAATTGGGACCAATTTCTAGAAATCATGTCCTAATTAGATAAAACTAATTTGTGGAGGTAGTTTACCACTTTGGCTCTTGACGTGGATAACGAGGAAGGATCTTGGCATAAGACACTGAAGGACACACTACTATTTATAAGAGTCTGAATTTAGAGATCAGGTTTCTGTTTGCAGTCGGAATGATCTGGGGCCGGGAGAGGCCGCGGGCGGGCCAACGCGGAGAGGGAGCTGAGGCGAGCTGTCTGATAACTGGAAGGAAGGCAGCCACCTGCCTGGCTGTCTTTAGCCATCCTGACTTATTCCTCTGTCCGCACTCCTGTGAAGCAACTGGCTTTTTGTCTCCATTCCCAAGATATTGAGGAGGACACAGTGCTTCATTTTTACCCTGCTGTTCAAGCCAAATTATACAAAACTGGCCAGTTACCGTTGATCTCGGCCTGGGCTGGATATGTTGTGAGAATTAGTTGATCGCAGGAATCCATGTCGGGTCTATACTAACGAGGCCAAGTGAAGAGTGTCGTAATGAGGCCCCCCCGTTTGAGAAGCCTGGCTGTGACGTGAGTGGAGACACAGTCCCCCCCGGGGGAGGGGTGGTGTCTAGGGGGAGGGGCGGTGTCTTCTACATGGAAGAATCCGGACGCCATCTGAACCTTGTTCTTCAAGCCCTACTCATTCCTGTGACCTTGGAGGTGTATTTCTAAAGCGTCTACTCTAATTTAATGGTGCAATTTATAATAAAAAAAAGCATAGAAAAGCACGCAGCGATATGGGACTTGAAGAGAGGTAAATGCTGGTAGAAATTAATTTGGAACATGCTCTCCCTACTGGGCAACTTCATTGGTTCCCATCACTCTGGAAACCAGAGCGAAGACGAGGAGATCAACAATGACCTGCTCCTTTTCTTTTATCCCCGGAAGAGCCTTGAGCAACAATGTGTTTAACTTGTCTGCCGTGGGTCCTTGCTGAGCTTCTGTGAGGTTTATATTTATTGATGAGGTTTCTATTTATTGCCACAGTGTAGCAATATCATACATGCAGTCCAGGGTGGTGGTGAGCAGCAGGGGATCCCGCTCTGCAATAGATGGAAGATGATCATACATCTTGTCTCAGCCGGAAGGGGAGGCCTTTCGAGTGACAGCACAAGCTCCTTTAGCGGGGGGCACGGAATTGCAAGTCAGAAAGGGACTCACTCGTGCTTCTAGCAGGGGGTTGGCTGTGTGGTGAGGGTCTGAATAAAGGGGACTCCCGGGATGATAACAAGAGCTGGGGCGTTCAAACGGGACCCTTCCGTCCACCAGATTGCTAAATGTCTGCCAGTATAAAAACACATTTTGCTTTCTGTGTTGTGTGCTGATTTGTAACATTCCCGGCCAGGCTCCCTTCCTGTTCACCGCCACAGGGTCCAGACAGTGCACGGGCCCGCGGCTGCTTCTCCACGTGTTCCAATCTCCCCTCATTTTTTACGGGACTGCAGTGACGCGGGTCGGCATCTTTGGCTATTCGAGATTCTGTGACTTAAAGAGGAACTGTTTGGGTCTCCTTCTCAGGTACCAGGAGAAATCGAACACAAGGATGTGGTGCTGGTGGTCACCAGGGGTGTCTGGACGCTGGGTGATGGCCCATTGGGGTGAGGAGTGTGGCTCGACTATCCGTGTCTGCTCACCTCTCGCGGTCCTCACTGTTGAGGGGTCAGGGAGGGCGGAGGCAGAGAAGTGCCGTTCTTGAATATCAGAGCCAACCTAAGATGGAAGCTGAGCGGCCAGGTTTGATGTCGTCACCTCTACAGGCACTCTACAGGCAGCCCTCTCTTAAGTCTGTTTGGAAGTGACTATAGATTTTATGTCATGTAAATATAGTTTCATTTTTTACCCCCTCATTAAAAAATAAGACTTCCCTTTTTTTTTTTTTTTTTTAATTTTTCTGAAGCTGGAAACCGGGAGAGACAGTCAGACAGACTCCCGCATGCGCCCAACCGGGATCCACCCGGCACGCCCACCAGGGGCGACGCTCTGCCCACCAGGGGGCGATGCTCTGCCCCTCCGGGGCGTCGCTCTGTTGCGACCAGAGCCACTCTAGCACCTGGGGCAGAGGCCAAGGAGCCATCCCCAGCGCCCGGGCCATCTTTGCTCCAGTGGAGCCTCGGCTGCGGGAGGGGAAGAGAGAGACAGAGAGGAAGGAGAGGGGGAGGGGTGGAGAAGCAGATGGGCGCTTCTCCTGTGTGCCCTGGCCGGGAATCAAACCCGGGACTTCTGCACGCCAGGCTGACACTCTACCGCTGAGCTAACCGGCCAGGGCCAAGACTTCCCTTTTGATGACAAGACTCCCCCAACTTTGAATATTCAACGTTTTTGAATAGTGACTGTTAGGACTTACTGGTAGTGCATTTTACTTTGATCCAAGCTGACTGGATGGACTGAGATTCCTTCTCCCGAACTCGGACGTCCACTGTCATGTTGGCAGCCACGTGGTGGGGGTGGGGCATCTGATTGCCAGAAGTGCAGCTGGGGAAACAAGTTCAGTGTTAGTCTCAAGCTTATGAGGTTTCTGCAAATATACTCAAAGATCTGCTGACTATGGCAGGGCGAGGAAGGAGCCATTTGTGCCAGTCGCACGGAATGTATAACTATTATACAAAAAGAATGAGCACCTTTCGGTTAATTTGTCTGGTTCCACCATCCTGGGGTTGAGTGGGGTCGCTTCATAATTGATTTAGCCCCAGCCCCTGGCTCTGATTGGGACTCTAGGTTCCATATAAGGTTCCCAACTCCCCTTCCCAATTCAAGCCTCAAAACCAAGTGTCCCCGTAAACTCTGGCGTTCCTGGAAGGTGTGTGTCTAACAGAAGGTGAACTCTCCAGTCCTGCCATTGTTCTAGAATGTGTCCACGGGCAAGTTCGAGTTCCTAACACTCCTTGAGTTTCAGTGTGTCCCCCTAAAAGGTGGGGCAGACAGGGCTGCCGTGGGATGTTACCCAGACTGTGACGTGGCTGTGGGGTTTGGGACATGCGGGCACTGGACAGCTGCCCACTCCCTTCTCTTCCCCCCGCTGCTGGGAGTTTCAGAAACGTCGGTGCACGGGCCCAGAAGGATAGCGCACGGTGGGAGAACTGAGCAGAATCTGATTCTTGTTCTTCGTCAGATCGTACTCCGTTGCGAAGTCTTATGAGGTCCAGCCCTCCCACCTGGCAAACGGGAGGGAGGGGCCCGTTTGCTCCCACCCCACCAGGCTGTGGGCACGGCCGAGTCTGCTGGACTGCTTCCGAGCTGGGTCCAGGGGACCTCCAGTTACTCGTCATGAGACCGCTGTGACCTCACTAATGTTTATTGGCTTCTTTTGATCAAAGAGCAACAGACAAACCGGGCATATGAGGGGTGTGGCGAGTTACAGGTGAGTTTGGCAAGGCCGCCTAACCACAATAGCAGCGTCCCTGTCCTCACAGGGAAACGTGTGACAGGCATCCAGAGGGCTCAGTGAACTTCCACGAGCACTTATCAAGCCCTGGGCACAGAGCTGGCGGCACCACTGAGGAGGCTCCTAAAGAGACTAGAAGAAGCGGGAAGCGTCGTGTGAGAGATGTCCACAAATGCAGTCCACACCTGCTAAGCCTGCTGAGTGGGGGGAGCCCGGTGCCCCGGGGCACAGGAAGAGTCCGAGCTGCGTCACCAGAGCTGATGGGCAGAGCAGACTTCCCACTGGAGCCACTGTCTGAGCTGGTCTTGGAGAATAATAGGATCTAGCCAAGTAGAGAAGGAAACATTTTTCCTGAGTCAAGGGGTTCAGGACCAAAGTGGGTGAGTCTTTGCTGTTCACAGAGTTTCAGAGGAAGAGGGCGGGGGAGGAGAAGCCGCAGAGAGTGGCAGCTGGGCAGATCACGAAGGACTTGGCCACTCCAATACCGATAGAAAAGGCTTCTCCAGTGTCTATTACGGCCAGGCCCGCCACTGACCACTTCCCTAGTAATTAGTTCATGTGGTCCTTATAACAAACTTAGGAAATAAGTCGGATTATGGGGTTTTCTTTGTGTGTGTGTTTTTTTTGTAGTTTTCCAAAGTTAGAGAAGCTGGAAGGCAGTCAGACTCCTGCATGCTCCCGACCGGGATCCACCCGGCATGCCCACCAGGGGGCGATGCTCTGCCCATCTGGGGCGTTGCTCTGTTGTGGCTGGAGCCATTCTAGCACCTGAGGCGGAGGCCATGGAGCCATCCTCAGTGCCTGGGCCAACTTTGCTCCAATAGAGCTTTGGCTGCAGAAGAGAAAGAGAGAGACGGAGAGAAAGGAGACAGGGAAGGGTGGAGAAGCAGATGGTCACTTCTCCTGTGTGCCCTGGTTGGGAATCAAACCCAGGACTTCTACACACCAGGCAGACGCTCTACCACTGAGCTAACCGGCCAGGGCTATAATCTCATTTGATGAAGAAGGAAATTGAGATCCAGAGAAGTTAAGGAACTTGCCTAAGATCGCAGAGCTGGGTGGGGACTTCTGAAGACCATATTCTCTCCATGATAGGCCACTTCTCGTGGAAAAGTGTCCAGTGGAGAGTCACGGCCACCCAGCTTTAGAGAGCCCAGTTGAGCTGTGGTGTGGACTGGCTCTCTGGAAGGACGGGCCAGTACCCTGGATACTACTTAAGGGGCTGTGGAAATTGTCCCAGGAAGAGGTAGAGCCAACATGAACTTGGCAGTGGCAGGGGAATGGAGAGAAAAATATGGACTTGGAAAACATTTGGGAATTAGAGTGGGTGTAACTTTTGATGAATTTGAGGTGTGGATAAGGGTATGGGACTGAGACAAATCCCAGGTTGGGTTCTGGGTTTAACTCTGATGTGCAATCTTGATTCTTTAACCAACCCTCTATGAACTTCAATTCTGTTTTCAACGGGTTAAACTAGGACCCTGACACTGAAACTGTTGGAGAATTTGAAACAATGTATGTGAGATGGCTGGCACAAGGCATGTTTTTGTATAGGAACAACTGATAAATGACAAAATATGTATGTTAGTTGGATTTTAAAAAGACTGATCTAACTTTAAGAGTTTCTTTTGCTCTGGCCGATTGGCCCAGTGGTAGAGCATTGGCCTGGTGTGTGGATGTCCTGGGCTTGATTCTTGGTCAGGGCACACAGGAGAAGTGCCCATCTGTTTCTCCACCCCTCTCCCTTTTCACTCTCTCTATCTCTCTCCCCTCCCATAGCCATGGCTCGATTTCTTCCAGCAAATTGGCCCCTGGTGCTGAGGATGGCTCCAGTGGCCTCCACCTCAGATGCTAAAAATAGCTTGGTTGCCAAGCAACAGAGCAACAGCCCCAGGTGAGCAGAGCAGCCGCAGGTAGGGGGCTTTGCCTGGTGGGTCCTGGTCAGTGCGTATGCAAGAGTCTGTTTCTCTGCCTCCCTTCCTCTCACTTAATAATAATAATAATAATAATAATAATAATAATAATAATAGAGTTTCTTTAAAACGGACCTGCTCTTGGAAAGGGTCACATCTTGACATGATCATCCAGCTCCTTCAAGTTATCAGTTAATATGTGAACAGAACCGTGGTCACAGTGAAGGCGGGGTTGGGTGGGAGGAGCACAGTGGAGGTGACAGGCAGTCGCAGGGAGGGGAAACGAGGCCCCAGGAACGTGTCAGGAGCAGCCCCTTGGGGCGCAGTTTCAGCGAGAGGAAGTCCTTGTGTGCAAGGCTTTGGGGAGGGAAGGTGGAAGTGGTCATCTGGGGGAAACACAGAAACAGACACAGAGGCAGGGAAGCCCTGGCGACTGGTGAGGTGCCCGAGCGCTCCTGCCACCCGCCTCCCCCTTGTCTTCGGGCGTTCACCCGAGATGGACAGGAAGCCGCTGCTACAGGACAGGAGGGAAAGCCGCCCGGTCTCGCCAGTGCTTGACCGCGTCGCTCTGGCCGGGTCCTCGATCCTCGAGGGCGTGTCTGCTAGTTCCTCATCCCGGGGCTTCAGGCGGAGCGCCGTCTCCCTGTCACGTGGCAAAAAGACGAGAAAACGAGAGCTGTCAGGAGGGGGGCCTTACTCCTCCTCCCCCCCCGCCCCTCCCCCCCCCCCAGGGCAGCACAGGGAGGCGAGGCTCACCTGTCAAAGCGGACAGGGCCAAGCGCCAGGGGGGGTGGCGACCACAGCCACGGGCAGGAGGAACCGCATGGCCCCTCTCTGCCTGCCCCCAGCCCCCGCTGGGTTTATGCCTCTGCTCTTACCTGGACCAGCGCCTCATTTCCTGGTGGGGTTCTGGTGCATGAGCCCTTCCCCCCGCCCCGTGCTTTCTCGTGGGGGGCCGAGGGCCAGGGTGGCAACGTTAACACCGAATGCTGTGCTACTCACATGCTTTTCATAATAGTGAACACTCATTTTACAGACGGCGGAGCAGCAAACTCCTTTGCCCAAGGCGACAGAGTGGGTGCGTTCACAGCGCTGGGATTCGAACCCAGTTCTTCGCTCTAAAATAACAGCTCTACCGTATGCTTGAGTTGAACGATGGAAGGACTCTGTCTAGATTTGCCTTTGGCAAGCTGAGACAAATTTGGCTACCTGGCCACAGGACCTTGGAGGGGGACCCTCAATAATGTGAGATATGTATTTGAAGCTCCGTGGTAAATCATTGAATTAAAAACACTAAAATTACAAAATATTTTGAATGTACTAAAAATACACGGCTCACAAAAATGAGGGGGTGAGGGAATGTGCAGATTCTCCGGTACTGCAGCCTTTTATAGAGTGCGTTTTCACCAGTGAAATAAAACTTGGTTTTGCATCTCATTTGCATACTCAGACAACTTTCTTTGACTTGTTGTTTGCTTTTCTGATGTTCTTGTTTAATAAAAAAAAAATCAAATGTTTCTTTTTTTTTTTATCGCTTCTTATTCATTTTGAAACATCTCCTGATTTTTGTGAGCAGTGTATTGTAAGTCACCTAGGAAATCTTGATGCGTTCACCATGCAGAGTTTAGGATGGCTGCAGCTTTGCTGGGTTTGCTCTGTGCCTTTCTTTGTGCAGGAGTAAGCGTTACAGAAAGAGGTGAAGCACCCACAACCCCTCTCCTGTCCCCTCTTCTATCTCCTCTCCTGTCCCCTCCCCTGTCCCCTCTCCTCCTCCGTCCTCACAGGCAGCCCCATTCCCACAGTCACTGGAGGACTCCGGAGGGCAAGGTGAGGTGGTCGCTCATGTGTGTGCCCCTTGGCCGCTCTCTTCAGGATGGAGGCACTGCCGGCGCCTGTTAAATGCTTTCTGAAAGTCGCCTGAATGAATAGGCCATTTTAAGCAGTCTCTTGGGGTGGGGGGTGGGGGTCTTTAGGCTTGAACACAACTCAGTTAGTTATGGGTCATTTGGGAGATGGTACCGCCTTTACCCAGAATCTTAGGTAATCTAACAGAGGGAGTGCATTTATCTAATCAGATAAGTTATCAGAATTTCCTTTTTTTCTTCTTCTTCTTTTCCAAGTGAGAAGAAGGGAGATAGAGACACAGACTCATACATACACCCTGGCTGGGAGCCACCTGGCAACCCGCTTCTGGGACTGATGCTCTGCCCATCTGGGGCCATGATCACAATGGAGCTGTTTTTAGTGCCTGAGACAGAGGCTCCACCAAGCCATCCTCAGTGCCTGGGGTTGTTGTGCTCGAGCCAATCAAGCCATGGCTGTAGGCGGAGAAGAGAGAAAGAGAGAAGGGAAAGGTGGAGATGGGTGCTTCTCCTGTGTGCCCTGACCAGGAATCCAACTGAGACTTCCACATGCTGGGCCGATGCTCTACCACTGAGCCAACTGGCCAGGGCCTGAACTTCCTTTGGAAAACTACCTTTTCATATGGACAAATACATAAATGGTCATATGTAAAACTTCTCAGGATCAGTCATGGTTGCATATTTTTATTATCAAAATAATGTTTTGGGGGAGATTATACATTTTAAGTAGCAGCAATAGCTTCATTCCTGTCCGTCTGATAGGTGTGCGTTGTGACGTAAGTTTTTCTTCTATTCCTTCTGACATCCCCTTGCCCCAATCCTGCAAGTAAAGAGAGGAGGGTTTTACAAATGGCTTCTGTGTCACTGACATGGGACAAGCTCATCAGCACTAGAAACTCCCAAAGCAAATGCTTCTTGTTCCATTGATTCGGAGGGTGCATTGGGCAGGGGTACAGAGGAGAAGACAGAGTGTGACTTTGGACTTAGACAGATAGAACCCCAGAGTAGCTCCCAAACACTGGCCACTTTGCGTTGAGCAAGCTGCCCAGCCATTGGGGGCCCTGGGTTTCTCGCCCAGCCGAGCGGGAGGGCTCACGGCACCCTGGCAAGTGACACTCAACACTGGTAGCCACTTAGCCTTTGACTTCCACTTGGCAAGAGATATGCAAATGTCACTCTCAAAAGGGGCTGTGGGGGTTAAATGAGGTAGCTCACTCATTTAATGTCACTCACAGGTAAGGGACATGGTGAGTGGTAGGCACTAAACAACACAGTGTGGCCGCCAGGTGTTCGATGAAACTGTCGGATTTCCTAAACAGACCCACAGCTGCCACCGACAGGCGGCAGAACGGATGGGGGTCAGCGTGCAGCACATGACAGGCTAGCGTGGTGGCCGTGACTTCGAGGGGTGAAGTAGCTCTCTATCTGTTTCAAGGTTAGACTACTTCAAGGATTCTTTTAATGTAATAGCTTTGCTTTGGAAGCATTTTATTTTCTGATTCTCCAAGTAATAAGTGCCTAAGAACAATAATTTAACAAAATACAGAAAAGTGGAAAGAAGAAAATAGAAATCACCGGTAATTCTAACATTTTGACATCTTTTTCTTGGAAGCTTTTTCTGTGTGACTAGTTTTAAAACTGTGTAGAAAAAAGGCTCCTATATCTGTTTTTTTATAGGTCAAGTAGGAAGGATCCTTGTATTTTATTTTGGGATCCAAGTAAGTGTCTGAAGGCTCCTGATATTTGTCAGGATGAGACTCTGAGGATAAATAGTCTTTGACTTCTTAGTATCTGTTGCATATGGACAGCTTCCTGTTTCCGGAATAAGATGTAGATACATGACACTTTCAAGACCTCCTATTTCTCCCCATTCTCTGTAGCCTCAGAGGGATCGTACAGCACACGGATATCAAGAATATACTGGAGAGCCTGACCAGGCGGTGGCGCAGTGGATGGAGCATTGGCCTGGGATGCAGAGGACCCAGGTTGAAAACCCTGAGGTCGCCTGCTTGGGCTCATCCAGCTAAAACACGGGGTTGCTGACTTGAGCGTGGGATCATAGACATGACCCCATGGACACTGGTTTGAGCCCAAAGGCCGCTGGCTTGAGCCCAAAGGCTGCTGGCTTGAGCCCAAGGTCGCTGGCTTGAGCAAGGGGGTCACTGGCTCAGCTGCAGCCCCCCCCCCCCATCAAGGCACATATGAGAAAGCAATCACTGAACAACTAAAGTGCCGCAGTGAAGAATTGATGCTTCTCATCTCTCTCTCTTCCTGTCTGTCTATTTTACCCATCCCCCCTGATTTAAAAAAAAAAAAAAAAGAAGGAGGAGGAGAGGTAAGCTGACAGCCAGGGTTCCTGGGGTGAGGGCCAACTGGACCGGGACCCTCAGCGGAGTCTGGTCAGTCGGGCAGGAGGGTTCACGGCACCCCAGCAGAGGGGAGGACTAGAGCAGACTCTTCTCTCTGTTTATCTCAGGCAAGTGACATGCTTAGCCCCTTAGCTGTTAACTTTCATTTGACAAGAGATATAGGAGAAAATGTCTGCAGCACAGGGAATTACGGTTCCATGGTACTTTGAACAAGAATATTTGTGTATTTGCTTTCCTAGTCTTTATTCATCTTCTGACAAATTCCTGGTAACTTTAGACAAGCTCACCTATCTTCTTAATTTTCATTTCAAAGCACTCACTGTAGGGACTGTGGAGGGTTCTTTTCAGTTTATCTACGTGAGTCCTAAGCTTTGTGTCCCAGCGTCCCTCGGTCCGAGGTGCTAGCGGCAGGAAGGGGGTGCCCCGTGGAGCTGTGTAGGAGCTGAAGGTTGCTCCTCCAGCCAGCACGGAAACTTCACTCGGGGACTACAGCTGAGCTAGCTCCCAAGTCACCACAGATAAATCACATCTGTGTGTTTTTGTTTTTTTTTTTTAAATCACCATCAGTAGTGCTTAAGAATTGATGGGAATTGCTTTGTTGGCCCTTAATGATGTCTCTTTTGATCTTCCTATTTAAATAATGTATTACTAAATTATTTGGTGATCGCTTGACAGATTGTGGTAGCCTCCCTGCTACCATCTAGTGGACAATTACTGCAACTAATCATATTTTGGTTTGACGACTTCTAAACACAGCGTTGTGACTTCAGAGTATTCTTTTTTTAGTTTTTCTGTCACATACTGTCATTTTTTCAGTTGATTTTTTTTATTGGTTAATAACGTTATATACACTTCAGGTGTACAACATTGTAAGTCGGTATCTACTGTATTGGGTGCTCTTTTGATGGGAGCACAGAATAGAATTATTTTTTTGAATAGAATACTGTCATAGATGTTCCCATGTGTTATGCTAGATGTGGAATCCTGTTTTCCTTGAATCTTCATAGAAAACAATGAACTGATACGGGGATGGGGGTCCTCAGGTTACGACAGCCTGGACATACGACATTTTGAGTTTACAACACTCATTCTCGTAAACACTTAAAAGAATTGGGATGTGATTTTTTCGGCTCTTAAGGATGCCTTACACTGCTATAGGCAGATTTTGGAAGAGAAGTCATCAACCTTCCAGACTAGCCTGGAACAATTCTCTAAGGAGGTAGAGAGGCCTGCAACAGATCCTGTACCCTCTACATCAGCTGCTTCTCGAGATGAAACACCTGTAGCACAGGTAGAATCATCCCCAGTGTCTCCTGCATGTCCCTTAGGCAATCCTGACTCACCTGACCCAGTATCTCCAGCACCTTCTGCAGGTTCTCCTGCCTCTCCAGCTTCCTCCTCCCGATAGGTCACTCTCTCCCACCTTGTAATGTCCCTTCTAGTGTGCAAGCCCACCACGGGAATGAAGGGGAGGAATTTATTTTACACTCAGTTTTTGTCAAATTTTTTCTGTTACTACAGCACAGTGTACATACAGTATATTTATGTCCTTTCCCTTTTTCTGTGGTTTTGTTGTGTTTTTACATTCTAGATTATGCTTTTACAGCTATGTTAGGATAGGTAAGTGACTTAGGCTAGGGTGTGTTTCGACTTACAACAAAATTCAGGTGATGTCCCTGTCGTCAGAAAGGCACTGTGTTTTCACCCGAGGACCCCCGGTATATTGTCCTATGATTTTTAAAGCAAGAGACGCCCTCAGATGATAACTAAACATGTGTTACATTAAAATTTGAACTTTGCACAATACACCCTGACATTCGCTTGTTCAGTTCTAATTCCGGGAAACTTCAAGGCAGGGAGTGATTTTGGGGGGCAGCTGGGGTTTCTGGTACACCTGGTTTTACCTCCAGTCTGCAGTCCACACCTGACCTGGTTGGTGTTTTGAAAAACGATCATGTCCTATACCACTTAATGTCTTTCACTGCGGTCCATTGTTGCAGTCCTTGAGATGACCTGCCTGGAGGGGGGGTCCCCACCGCCTTCCTCAGCCCACCCACCAGGCCCTCCTTGCCTGGACCGAGTCTCCCCCTCTCTGGCCTCCTTCCTTCGTGTGTTCTGAGTAGTCACAGGGCCTGGAGGGGGACTCCTTCCCTCCCGCTCACTGTGACGTCATCTCCGGGTTCTGTGTGTCCGGAGAGGATGTTCCTCCCCTCATCAGGTGGGCAGACCTTTCAGTTATTTCATTTCTAAGGCAGTTTGTCCCGCCCTTCCTTGCTGAATGTAAATGAACGACTTGGTAATGGATAAGTTACATCACTGTTTGTCTCAGGTCTGTCTTTCCGAGGGGCCTGTACAACCACCGTGGGCAGAAGTGTTCTCTCTCTGGTCACTCTGTTCTCGGTGGCTTAGCCGAGGGCTGGGCACGGAGGAGGCAGCCAGCTCATCGTGTCACCGGAATGAGCTGAGGTCTGTTCTCGGTGGCTTAGCTGAGGGCTGGGCACAGAGGAGGCAGCCAGCTCATCACGTCACCGGAATGAGCTGAGGTCTGTTCTCGGTGGCTTAGCTGAGGGCTGGGTACGGAGGAGGCAGCCAGCTCATCACGTCACCGGAATGAGCTGAGGGAGAGGGAAGCCAAACCCAGACGGGGCCTTGTCACCGACACCAGGGTTGACAGTCCTCAACTGCCCCTCCTCTTTCTTCTTCATCACAGCCTGTTCCTCTCTGCACTTTGCCGGAGCTGGCCAGCGCCCTGAGGACTCGGCCCCGGTGGGTGGCTGACCCATCTAGTCACCTGCTCACAGCTTGCATAGTCATGGGTTCACCTCACTGTTCCCCAAAGAAGTAAGCAATGTTCTTCGGAAGGCTGGCTTTTTTCAATGGTAATGATTCACTTTAATTATGACAACTTGGCCCTGGCTGGTGGCTCAGTGAATGAAGCCCAGACCCGGCATGTGGACATCCTGAGTTCGATCCCCAGTCAGGGGCACACAGGAGAAGCAACTATCTGCTTCTCCACCCTCTCTCTCTTCCCCTTCTCTCTCTCTTCCTCTCCTGCAGCCAGTGGTTCGATTGGTTCAAGCATTGGCCTCAGGCTCTAAGGATAGCTTGGTTGATTTGAGCATCGGCCCTAGACGGGGGTTGTGGGTGGATCCTGGTCGGTCGGGGCACATGTGGGAATCTATCTCCCCTCCTCTCACTTACAAAAATTATTATGACAATTAGTAAAAGATCCAAGAAATTTAATAGACCCATAAGCTGAAAAGAAGGATTGGGAGGTGATATTATTCAGGCAAACAAGAGTGAGAACCCAGGACAGAAAGGACGGCGGCCGGCGGCCTGCCCGGCTAGTACGGGTGCTCCAGGACGTAGCCGGCGATGTGCTTGATGGCCAGCATGGTCTCCTCACAGGTGGGCCGGATCTGGGACTCGGGCAGGGCGAAGCCGTATCTGCCTTTGTCCCGCAGCTCGAAGGTGAAGGCGTACTTGATCCCTTGGTCGTACGCCCAGTCGTCAGAGCCCCCAGCAGCAGGGTCTGCAATGTGCCGACAGCAGAGAAAGAAACCTTTACATCTGAGAAGGACATTAAAACAAACAAACAGACAGACAAACAAACATGCCAGCTTCCTTTTATAATTACAAATGTTTCACTGCAAAATAACAGCCAACTAAATAGCTGGCTGTTTAGTCAAAGGGATCATTAAAGATGTATGGGTTTTTAAAAAAAATTCGGCCCTGGCCGGTTGGCTCAGTGGTAGAGCATTGGCTTGGTGTGTGGATGTCCTGGGTTTGATTCCTGGTTAAGGCACACAAGAGAAGTGCCCATCTGCTCCTCCACCCCTCCAGCTCTCCCTTCTCTCTCTCTCTCTCTTCTCCTCCCGCAGCTATGGCTCGATTGGTCCCAGTGCATCGGCCCCAGGCGTTGAGGATAGCTCCATGGAGCCTCTGCTTCAGGCACTAAAAATAGCTCTTTTGCAAACATGGCCTCAGATGGGCAGAGTAGCAGCCCCAGACGGGTTTGCCAGGTGCATCCCGGTAGGGGCGCATGTGGGAGTCTGTCTCTCTGTCTCCCCTCCTCTCACTTAGAAAAAAAGAAAAAGAAAAAAAAAAACTAGTCCACTGTCCCCTCTTAGCCTGTCTTGTGGGAAGGAGATGCGGTTATTACACCTTAGGATGCGTGTACTTGTCCTAGAGAAAAGTCTCGGAGTGCTTGTCTGCTATGGTAGTCTATGCTAGAGTATGTCATTTGTTACAAAATAGATATAATTTCTGGGAAAAGAGTGCGTATCTCCTAGGAGAATAAGAAAAGCTGCTGGGTGACTGGCGAGAGGAGAGGACCCCGCAGGCCGCGGACACGGCGGGCGCTGAATGATGCACTCGCAGCCGCTGGAGGGCAGGGCTGTGCCTGGGCTCCTGTTCCTTCAGGTCTAACGTGTTCACCCGATGACAGGTACGATGTCACTGCTTCCTCGAGTGTGGACTCACTTATTCATGCCCTTGGTCGTTTATTCATGCGTTCATTCCTTCCCTCATTCACCTATTTCATTCAGCCTGTGACTACAGCTCCCACTGAGCGTCAGGCCGTGGGGTCAGCTCTGGAGAGGCCAGGATGCAGAGGAAGACGGGGCCTCGCCCCCCCCACCCCCCCCAGGCCTTGCAGAGTGATGCCCGGCCTCGCTGAACCAGCCTCAGGAAAACAGACGAGGCGTGCTCAGCCTATGAACAGATAGACGGGTTCCTTCGGCTGGACGCTTTTAAGAAACCGAGGGCCGTTTGAAAAAGGACAAGGATACAGAAAACTGTATTCCACGTAAAGCTTTGAGGGAAAGAAAGCCGTGGGACTGGGGCCTCCTCAGCTGCGTTGGAGGCCCCTTTGATGACGGGACGGGGACTTTTTTCTTGTATCTCTCGTCCTTTCAGAGCGGGGCTTACAGAAAGGGATCACGCAAAGCCAAAGGCAAACACCGGCAGACGCTGAGCACAAAGCCTGCGGGAGGGGCCTCCGGGGAAAGCCGAGGCTCTGACACCGACCCCCCCCATGCTATGCTGTGTCTCCTGTCACTCGTGCCGACACCCCGAGTGACCGCTTTGAGCCTGCCGAGGCCTCACACCTGCAGGCTGCTCAGCCAGGGAGACACTCACTCCTCTGTTCCCCTCTAACAGTCGTCCTTCCGGGTGGAGCTTCTGCTGTCCTCGTCCCGGGAGGCCGCCCTGACACGCGGGCTGGGTGGCTAGCCTCTGTGTGTCCTCCCGGGAGCCGCCTCTGTCCCCGCCCAGCTCACTGGTGCCCACACTGCCCGCGTCCCCTCCCCGGGAGCCGCCTCTGTCCCCGCCCAGCTCACCGGTGCCCACACTGTCCGTGTCCCCTCCCCGGGAGCCGCCTCTGTCCCCGCCCAGCTCACCGGTGCCCACACTGTCTGTGTCCCCTCCCCGGGAGCCGCCTCCGTCCCCGCCCAGCTCACCGGTGCCCACACTGTCTGTGTCCCCTCCCCGGGAGCCGCCTCTGTCCCCGCCCAGCTCACCGGTGCCCACACTGTCTGTGTCTCCTCCCCGGGAGCCGCCTCTGTCCCCGCCCAGCTCACCGGTGCCCACACTGTCTGTGTCCCCTCCCCGGGAGCCGCCTCTGTCCCCGCCCAGCTCACCGGTGCCCACACTGTCTGTGTCCCCTCCCCGGGAGCCGCCTCTGTCCCCGCCCAGCTCACCGGTGCTCACACTGCCCGGGTCTCCTCCCTGGGAGCCGCCTCTGTCCCCGCCCAGCTCACCGGTGCCCACACTGTCTGTGTCCCCTCCCCGGGAGCCGCCTCTGTCCCCGCCCAGCTCACTGGTGCTCACACTGTCCGTGTCCCCTCCCCGGGAGCCGCCTCTGTCCCCGCCCAGCTCACTGGTGCTCACACTGTCTGTGTCCCCTCCCCGGGAGCCGCCTCTGTCCCCGCCCAGCTCACTGGTGCTCACACTGTCCGTGTCCCCTCCCCGGGAGCCGCTTCTGTCCCCGCCCAGCTCACTGGTGCTCACACTGTCTGTGTCCCCTCCCCGGGAGCCGCCTCTGTCCCCGCCCAGCTCACTGGTGCTCACACTGTCCGTGTCCCCTCCCCGGGAGCCGCCTCTGTCCCCGCCCAGCTCACCGGTGCTCACACTGTCTGTGTCCCCTCCCCGGGAGCCGCCTCTGTCCCCGCCCAGCTCACTGGTGCTCACACTGTCTGTGTCTCCTCCCCGGGAGCCGCCTCCGTCCCCGCCCAGCTCACCGGTGCTCACACTGCCCACGTCCCCTCCCCGGGAGCCACCTCTGTCCCCGCCCAGCTCACCGGTGCTCACACTGTCTGTGTCCCCTCCCCGGGAGCCACCTCTGTCCCCGCCCAGCTGACCCCGCCCAGCTCACTGGTGCTCACACTGTCTGTGTCCCCTCCCCGGGAGCCGCCTCTGTCCCCGCCCAGCTCACCGGTGCTCACACTGTCTGTGTCCCCTCCCCGGGAGCCGCCTCTGTCCCCGCCCAGCTCACCGGTGCTCACACTGCCCGCGTCCCCGCTGAGCCCCCTCTGATGACCATGCGGCCCCTTCCTTCCCGTCCCCTCCTGCCTCCCTTCTCTCCTTCTCCCCTTCCTTCCCCAGCGCCTAGCAAGGGGCCGGGACGCTCCGTGGGCGATTACAGAGAGCGAATGTTTCCGTGGCGTGCACGTGATATCATTTTCTCCTATTTTTTTTTTTTTTCCCCCTGAGCAGAAAACTGATGGCCTATTTTATAATAAATTCATGGTCAGGCAAAAGCCACTTTTTTTTTTTTTTTTTTTACGTGATTGGAAAGAAAAGGCCCTGGACGCATGCATCTGTTTGTTCTTAGGTGCAGTTCTGAGGGAGACTCACAGATCGTCGTGGCCCCGGGGCCGTACGTGTACTTGGTGCCGTGCAGGGTGGCCAGCTCCTTCACGGTGGCTTTAGCCAGGGCGTTCTGCAAAGGAACCGCAGTCGGTGAGAACGTGAATGACAGACAGGCAGACAGACAGACAGACATCCACACGGTATTTGTAAGACGTCGAAGGGGCGTGAATCACAGCCCCGTTAAGGTTTTATACTTAGTGACCCCCCCCCCCTCCCCATTCCCGTTCTTCCAGCTGACGCAGTCCTGTGGTCCCCGGGGTGGCCACCTGAGGGTGGCCTCGCTCTCATGCCCCAAGCAGTCACTCCAGCTCCTGCTATCACACGGAATGTGTCACCTGGTGTCAACACCATTTGCCAGCTCTCCCGCCCCTCCCCCCCCCCTCCCCCGAGTTCTCGGTGATTTTCTCTGTCTTTCATCTCAGTGTCCCCAGGGTCCAGCCCAGCGGTTGTTGGTTGTCTCTTGGTGGTTGTTCAGGAACGCTTTGTTGGAGCTCGGAGGATGGTCACACTCTTTTTACTCAATTTGACAGCGAGGTCCTTTATTTTATTTAAATCATCGTTCCAGTAAAGTATGAGGTCTAAGAATGAGTTTGTGTTTTCGTCAGAAGACAAGTCTTTTGCTTCATTTTCTTTTTTATTTACAGAGAACTTAGTTTTTCTTTTTTTGCTGGAATTTTTATTTCAGCTGGTTAAAAAAAAAAACGATTATTATTTTTTTTAAACCTTAGTTCAGGCTAGAGAAGCAAGGCGATGGTGTCTGTAACTGCCCCAGACATCACATTTATTGACATGATATAATTTCAAGTGTGTATTAAAGGTTAGGTCACATCTAAGGATGAGCGTGGCCAATTCATTTCGTCTCTGGAGCTTGTCAGAGAAGAGCGTAGGAGGCGAGGAGGTCTTCGTGGCTGTGCAAAGAGGTTGTCTGCCTGTTACAGGCAAGAACACAAAAATCAAACACATGCAGAATAACCTCAAAGACAAACACACAAACCACCCGGAATGGAGGCGGGTTACCAAGCGAAGATACAGCCGTGACGGGATTATGGGTGTCAGGGCCGAAGCGCATTAGAAGCTGCAGGTAGGAATGAACAGTCCATGCCACGTGCAGCGTCAGCCTACAGAGGCCAAGGACCCGGCCGTTCCAAGGCTGGGGGAGGGGCAGCGTCAGCCTACAGCGGCCAAGGACCCGGCCTTTCCAAGGCTGGGGGAGGGGCTCCTTCCAGCTCGGAAGGCTTTTTAGGTGGAAAAACGAGCGGCCATATATATTCCATTTCAAAACGCGGAACATCGAATTCCAGAATGAAAAAAGTTAGCAACTATTACCTCAGGCGGATTCTTTTTCTTTTTTTCCTGAGAAGCAGCATCCCCCTCTGAGAAGCACTCAGCTCACCCCGTGCCCCCCACTCAGCTCCTGAAGAAGGGCCCTGTGCCCAGCTCTCTCCCCCCGGTCAGCGCCCTAACACCGACCGCATGCGTGTCCTGCGTAAAGGAAGTCACCGAGAAAGCAAGGCCGCCGTGGGAGGTCTGGGGAACACACCTCTGAAAACTGTACGGAATAAACCACAATTCCTCCTGCTTAGGAGACGAGCTGTATTTCATACCTCGGCATCACAATGACGCTCGGAAAACTGTGAGTTTGGCGATGAGATCAGAATAACTCTATTTACAAAGCAGCCACTTCCTGTAGTGTTCTCTCTAAGGTTAAAACCAGCTCAGTAGAGTCTCCCATCAAGTTGAGGAGGGCGTGTCCGTACGACTTCCAGGATGCCAGCTCCCAGAGAGCGAACACTTCGTCCACCCAGTGGGAAATTAGAACATTAAAAAAAGAATTATAAAATTTAAATGAAGATTTCCTGGTTTAGTTGACTGAAATGATGCAATTGCTTTTTTTTTTTACAGAAAGAGAGTCAGAGAGAGGGATAGACAGAGACAGACTGACAGGAACGGAGAGAGATGAGAAGCATCAATTATCAGTTTTTTATTGTATACTGCAACACCTTAGCTGTTCATTGATTGCTTTCTCATATGTGCCTTGACCGTGGGCCTTCAGCAGGCCGAGTAACCCCTTGCTCAAGCTAATGACCTTGGGTCCAAGCTGGTGAGCTTTTGCTCAAACCAGATGAGCCCACGCTGAAGCTGGACACCTCGGGGTCGCGAACCTGGGTCCTCGGCATCCCAGTCCGACACTCTATCCACTGTGCCACTGCCTGGTCAGGCTGCAATTGCTTTTTTTTTTTTTTTTAAATATATTATTCTCAGACTTTTGGACAGTCACTTGAGAATTTTAGGGTTTAACTTCCTTTTCCCCCCCCAAAACCGGTAAACTAAGACATGCCATAGGATGTTTACTGATGTGATCTAAACGTCTAGTTCTGGTTCAGTCTTATTCTGACCAACAACACACTAGGGTTAGAGCTTCTCACTACCTGTTAGGATAGGGCCTTGTGCCAAACAGAACCAGAATAATCTACAAACATTGCCTATGCTCAGAAAACATTTAAAACCGTCCTTTAGAGATAAGAAACATGGGGAGGTACTAATTCTTTTGGGAGGTAAACAGTTTGTTTTGACTCTTCTACAATTTCTTTAACTTGCCATTACCCAAGGACCTCTCCCATTAGTTATTTTTCTGGAAGGCAGAACCTCTGATCCTGAAAAACTTTTATTCCTTCCCTGGTTACCTTCTTCAGGCTTTTTTGTCTCTTCTGTTTCTGTTCCACTCCACCCCACACCCCCTTGAGCCTTGAACTGCTACTTTTATTTAGTAGAAATATGATTCAAATAAGTTCTGGCGAGCTAAGGGACAGCACTGTAACTAAGTTAGCAACACTCTACCGAACACTTGAAGGCTGCTGTGCTGTGTGGCGGTTTAGTGTTCTCACTGTAACAACAGCTGCAACATGATAAGTATGTGATGTAAATGATATGCTGACTAACAGTGGTAAACAGGTGACAGTATATACATCTATCAAGTCATATTGTACACCTTACACTTACATTAGTGCTGTATGTCAATTATGTCTCAATAGAGCTGGAAAAAAAAAAAAAGAAAAGAGAGATGATTCTTTCGAGTTAGTTCCAAATAGGAAAAGCTATGAAGACTAGAGAAGATTCCAGACAAGAAGATCCTTGTCGTCATCTGCCGAACTCCTGTGTGTCCGTGGACCTTCAAGTCTCTCCATCTATTTACGGGTGTAACATAGCATTCGAGTTATCTGAGAAAATCGAAGGCACTTACTCACGATCTGTCCCCTCACTGGACTTCATCAAGTTTCCAAGTTCAGTCACAACAACCGTTAGGGTCATGCGAAAAAGTCCAGTTTGCCCTTTTTTTTTTTCTCAAAATGATAAGTTCTTTGTAAGGCTCATGGGCGTCTTTGGGAAACAGTTGCTCCGCCCTCGATGCTGAGCAGTATCTGAGGTTGATGTTATCTCCTGACCAACGGCTGTCGTTCTGCTGCCGAGGCTGGTGCACGTTGCGGGAACATTTCGTTTCTGCCTGAGCGGTGGCTCTCCTTGTCCTCGGTGGCTCTCCTTGTCCTCAGCTGCTCTCTCACCTGGGTATCGACCTCATCACCCATCTGATGAGCATCACCTCAACACCACACCTGTCAGTGGCTCTCACCCTCTCCCGAAGGCAAGCCCCCTTTCTTGACGGCAGAGCGTGGGCTAGTCCCTCCCTGCTCCCTCAGGCTCTGCCACTTACTGTGTCTCCCCACGGTTCTTCTGAGCCAGCTTTCCCTGGCCTCCTCTCTGTGCACCCTTCCCTGCCTCTCCTTACCTTCCTGACTCTGGGTATCCTTCTCCCTTGGTTGAACTCCCTGTCCTCTCCTTGTTCACACGGAGAATTGCTCTTGTTCTTCAAGATTCGGTTTTAGTACCACTTCACTTTGTGAAGCTATTTGAACTCTCTTAGGGAGCTTTGAGCCCCCTCCCCTGTGAGGGCTCACACCTCTATCATAGCTTTTACCACTCTGCTAGAATACATTTTTTTTTTTTTGCATGTATTTGCTCCCCCACCCTAGGTGACCTCTTTGTGGGAAGGGATTCTTGGCTATTCATTTTGTATCCTCAGCAGATTACACAGTACTCAGCACATGGTTGGTTGATTGAGACTTGTTCTAAGCCTTTGAGGCATTACAGGGGGGACCTGATTTGGAAGGGAGTGCAGAGTGTCGAGCTCTGCAAGGGCGGAACTGAGATTGGGATGCTTTCGGGAGGGTGGCAGTATCCTATAAGGATGGCTGATGAGTTGCCGCATTTAGACAATTGACCTCAGTTGTGAGCTTTACGCATTTCCATTCTTTTTTTTTTTTTAAAAAAATGCAAACTGTGGCCCCATCTCTCAGCTCCTCAAAGCCAAGAGACAAAAAAAAAAAAAAAAAAAAAGTCAGAACAGACATTAATCAACCAAAATATCCTCTTGAAAATTCTGACGATCTTAACAAACATCCCTGGAATCAATGTGGGTCTTTTCCTTTGAAGAGTTCAAATACTTCCACAAATGTGAGTCATTTATCTTCCTAACATTATCCGTCCACATTTCATCGACGCAGAACTTCCTAGCAGATTGGAATGCCATGGGGGCAGCGTGCGTGGTGGGGATGTTTCGACCACGCTGGGTGACTAGCCCCTGCCAGGAGTGGGAGAGAGGGAGGCGGTTCCCGCTTTAGCTAAAACGTTCAGAGCGGCAACTCCTTCCCCTGGTGTGGCTCTGTGGGAAGGGACGAGACACAGAAGCGATGGCACTTCTGTGTGCCATCGAGAGGAGGAGCCGCATCTTGAAAAGCTCCAATTAATGACACTTCCCGTACAGCCTGTCACTGGAGGGGGATCTGACATCTTTGCTTAGATGGGTTCAAAACAGGAACTGACATTTACATAAACCCGTAGACTCTACAAAGAACTCTTGATAAGAGCTAGATATTTTTATCCCCATTTTACAGATAAAAGCCCCTCGCTCAGCGAGGATGAAAGACGCCGCCCAAGGGCACGCAGCCCCTGGTAAGTGGCTGACTTGAGCTAGCCAGGCTCTTCTTGCTTTAAATCCCGTGCCCTCTTTTCCCTGCTCCTTGTGGCCTTCGGATACTTCAAAAGGAGTGCTGCTGGGGCTGGTTTTACCAGTTGTAAAGAACAGAAGAAAGCTAAATATAAATCAGCCTCAGGGAAAACTTCGCTTCCAGCCAAGGCCAAACATGGCCAGCCTTTATTAATCCTCCGATTAGTGTTTCCTAGCACATCTTATGCACGCTCTCTTTTGTCACCTGTTCTCTTAGAAAGAGGCCCTTGGTCACACGGCAAAAGACGGGGAGAGCCTTGAGTGTCACATCTAACTCAAAGCCCAAGAGACAAAGGAGCGACTTGTGTCCTGGCTGCCCAGGCTCTGAGCTCCAGGGGGGCTGGTGGGATGAACAAAAGCAAGGGTGTCCCCCCCCACACACATACACACACTGACTGGTGTTCCCAGGTAGCCTGTGAGCAGGGGTCCCCCCGTCATGTGACTGTGCTCAGGGTCCTCATCGCGGCCCCTGGGGACACCAGCGGGTGTCACGGCAAAGGGAGGCTGCCTGCCAATATCCCACGGCTCCGTTATCATAGTCCAAGAAAACAGACGCCCCCAAACAAACCGGGGGTCTATCTCAACCAACTAAAAAGGACGTTTTCTTGAAAACTTTGTCCCTCGAAGCTCTGTGTGTCACCCCATCCCTCTGGGCCGGGCCGGGGCGGGGAGGGGGTGCCTGTGATCGTGGAAGCATCAGAAAGCTCTTTGACCACAGTTTCCTTCCTTCTGTTGCGCCCCCCTGCCCCGGGGGACCGAGGAGCAGCTGAGCTCCTGTCCTGCGGGCGTCCACTCAGTCCTCCGCCGCCAGCTGAGCTAGGAGGGGCAGCAGCTTTTATCATTCTGGTGCAAAAGGAAAAGCGGGCAGGACCCACCAGCAGGCACGCAGGAGAGAGATCCCTGGGGCTTGGGAAACACAGGCCTGTTTCCGTGTCCAAGCAGGACGCAGGAGGAGGGTAAACAAGCCTGGCTCCTGCCTGGACCCACCCGCTAGATCAGGGGGCGGCCCGGAGGAGACAGGGACAGCCTGGCTTGGGCAAGCAAGGCCCAGGCCCGTCTCCGCGGGGCCCGCGGGGAGTGTGGGGATGTTTCCACTGATGTCAACCAAATTTGTGTTTTGGCTGATCTACAGACATATTTTTTAAGCACTTTGGAATCCAAGGGAAATGTGGAGCATGAGTCAGCTGCAGTTTCAGAGTCCAGAGAATTTAATTTTTTTTTTTTTTTTTGGTGGTAAGGGTGTTTCTTCCAAATCAATATTATTAAAAAGTAACTGCTTCAGCATGGGGGTGTGCAAGGTTTCCCGCACTTCAGAGCTGCAGGAGATGGGCAGCTCTCCGGGAGAGGGGCGGGCCAGCCTGCGAAAGCCGGCGCCTTGGGCCCCGGCCGGGGACTGTCCTCATCTATGTCTAACAGTGGGGTTTCTCAACGTGGGCACGCGTGACCCCCCCCCCCCCGGGCTGGATAACCCCCCGCCGTGGGGCCGTCCTGCGTCCTGTGCACTGTGGGGCGTTTGTCCGTGCCCCCTGGCCTGTACTCACTGGGTGCCAAGCACTGCCACGGTTATGACAACCAAAAATGTCTCCCCAACATTGCTAAATGTCCCCCCGGGGAGGGAACAACACTAGTTTAAAGGAAAGTCAGATAAAAGATATAATGACTGAGAAAGGAGTACATTTTTTTTTTCTGTGGTTGGGAACAGGGAGGCAGTCAGACAGACTCCTGCATGCGCCCGACCAGGATCCACCCGGCATGCCCACCAGGGGGCGATGCTCTGCCCATCTGGGGCATCGCTCTGCCGCAATCAGAGCCATTCTAGCGCCTGAGGCAGAGGCCACAAAGCCATCCTCAGCGCCTAGGCAAACTCTGCTCCAATGGAGCCTGGGCTGCGGGAGGGGAAGAGAGAGACAGAGAGGAAGGAGAGGGGGAGGGGTGGAGAAGCAGATGGGCGCCTCTCCTGTGTGCCCTGGCTGGGAATCGAACCTGGGACTCCTGCACGCCAGGCCGACGCTCTACCATTGAGCCAACCGGCCAGGGCCAAGGAGTACATTTTATAGAAAAAGACAGAAAAGTAAGATCACTGTTTTTAAAGGTGCCCTGGTCCTCACTCTCTGTTGACAGTGACCTGAGTGTCTGCTAAATACTGCGGGGGGTGGGGGGCTGACTCATCACTCCCTGTCAGCTGATGGCCTGATGGGTTTGCGGGGGTGGGGGGGTGGGGGGTGGCCTTTGCTGTTGAGAGTAGGCAGGGACACGGTGACAGCGGTGACTCCACCGTTGTCCACTTCCTAAACACCATAGGTCTTTCCTCTGATTTTTGGGTTTGTCTCTGATCAGTCCCGCTCTGTGCTCACCTGCCAGGCGGAGAGCTGAGTCTCTGCCTCAGGGGCTCCTGAACTGACACTTGAACGGGGAGGTAGGAGGCGCCTCGGGGCTGGGAGGTGTCAGATAGGAGAGGAAGATTTCTCTCTTTTTTCGGTCAAGTTTAATAATTTTTCCGGACGCCTGTCCTTGTGCGCCGGTGTAATGACTGCGAACCCAGGAAAGCACAGCCGGAATCGCAGAGACCGGGCCCTGAGAAGCCAGGCCCCTCGGCCGACCCGGGGACATCCTTAGCGAGGTCCAGGGACGGAGGTTGGGGAGCCTCTACTTGGTGAAGAACAGCGGTGCCAACCCAGGCCATGGCCACCCCAATGTGCGGGTGCGTCTGTGGAAATCGGGGCAGCCTAGGGAAGTCTTAGGGGTCCAGTCCTCCTAGGCCCCCCGCTGCCTCCACTACGGCTGCTGGCTGCAGCCAAGCCTCTGCCGTCTCAGCTGGACCATGAGAAAACCACCTGAGAAACCCCAAGATTTCCAGCGGTCAAATTCTGTGCTTCTAACACGGACACGGGGGTGTGACATGCAATCGCCTTTGTGGACCTTTGTGTGGGGGGTGGACATCGGATTTCCATTCGGTCAACTAGGGCAGTTGGGTCGGGCACTTTGCTGACCTGTTACTACTCTGGCTTCCTGCTTTTTAACTTAGAAGTAGTGTCATAAGAATTATTATTGCTAACAGTGCCATGTAGGCCTTTTTTGGGGGGAGAAGGTATTCCAAAGGTTGGGAGCATCTCAGTACTCAATAAATGCAGAGAAATTATAGGTTAGGAGGGAGCCTTTCCAATTCTGTCTCCCGGTCTTTCCTTCCCCTGACAATTGAAAGGTCCTACAATTCAGTAATTCATTATCATTTAGAATTTTGAGAATTCTCTATCTGGGGCTAAAAACTTCCTTTGAAGCTAATGACAGCTTTATATGGAGGGAGTCAACACTGGGGCAACTGGACGGTTAATTCAACCGCTGGTCACTCATGGTGCCCCTTCTAGTCTTTCTTGAAACAACACAGCGTGTGTAAAAAACACAGTGTGTGTAAAAGTGGTTTGCGAGCCACGGAGCGTGATGCGTGTAAGATACTCTGACACTTTCTCACACATTTCTTTTTGTTTTTACACTGATCTGCTGAAGCTGTATTTTTTGGTAGCCTTCCTGGTAACCTGTGATGTCACCCTCGTTCTTTCACCCCATTGGTTTTCGCTTTCCTGGCCTCTGAAGGTTGTCTCGTGATAGGAGCAGTCATCAGCCAATCTACCTGCGAGACCTTTCAGAAAGGAAGCCACATACCTTGTCGCCAGGACTCAGAATTCTAGGATGGCTACTTCTGCTGGGTCCTAGATCTGGGCTGAGAAGGCTAGTCTAAGCACAGAATAATTTCCTTCAGCCTGGAGTCTTATTCTCTCTTTGAAGCACTTTTTTTTTTATGGGAGAGGGAGGGCAACAAATATAATCTTATCAAGTTGATAAGTATATAGAGAAATTAGGACCATATATATATATATATATATACACACACACATGCCAAATTTTGTATAAGGCAAAATCTGCTTTGCATTTATTCCTTTAAATTTTTCTGACTTATCTATAATGTGGTATGCCCAGAATTTATCCTGTTAATTTTTATCTTACCTTTTGTTTTCCACTGGGGGGGGTCACATTTTTCTGAGAGTTAATATGGAAGCACTAGTTTGGATTGAGTGTTCATCTTTCTAGATCAAGAATCTTACTTTTTCCTTGCTGTCCTCCTTACAGATAACAACCATGAAAAAGCCAATGTGTTTCTTTCTGAGAAACTCAAATTCCCTTTTGACTCCACATTTATTGGTAATAAATGTTATATTTGAGTCCTTCTGACAAAGTAAGTGAATTGAACTTATACAAAAAAGGAAAAGGGTTGAAAGGGCCTTTAGTTATTCAAAACATTTAAAGTTACTTTGGAGTGCCAAACCAAACTTAGACCCCATATGAATCAAATAATCAAATCCTACTTCCCTTAGATTTTACTAGTGGTATTTCAATAATACCTTTAAGATACTAGGCAAAAGTTTAATCATAGAAAAATTGTTGGGAATGAACTTTTAAATCAATGACTGTGATCTAAGTACAATGACATTTTGTATTTTAGTCACCTGTCTTATTATGCTCTGAAAAAGATAAGAAAGAAACATGTAGTTTTCCTTGAATTTATCAGTTTTGTGAACACAAAAATCAACATCCAAAGTAAGTTTATTTTGTGGTTTGTGCTCTTTTTGAGAAGAGATTGCAAGTACTTTGATACAATTCTGTTAATTACGCTTCTTTGCGAGTTAGAATGTAAAAACAATTTTGGAGGACAGGGTGTCTAATATCTTTTCTACTATGACCCCTCTTTCTTTGATACTGCGGGAAGGCTTCACACAGCTTGGGGCACATGTGAACTGGTCCACTAAACCCACCCACTCTGAGTCTTGGGTCTTTTCCCAGATAAAAGTACCATAGGAAGTAGCAAAAAATTATTCCTGAGATTTTAAAGTAAAGTTGTTGTTTGTTTTTTTTTAAAGGGTAATCTGTAGACTTTTAGAGTAGACCAGATACTGTGTTATTATTGCATGGAGTGACAAAGTTTTGATCTGAAAGGGCTTAGATTTATTCTCAAAATAAGAAACAATATTGAAACTTTATGAAACTGCTCCATTTCCAAAGACTATCTTAAGCACTGGTCTTTTAGAATGTATGTTTACAACTAGCTGCTGTTAAGCAAACTAGGTATCCTGTTTTATTACACTTTATAGGGTTTATAATTTTTGTTTTACTAGCTGACTTATTAACAGCTCATTAGTGCTTAGCAATTATGGCTTTGTCCTTTTCTCTTCTGCTGCGGTACAATTTAAGCATATTCACGTGAATTAAGCAAACAACACATCTCCACCTCCTCTTCTTTGGTGGCCAGAAATCTAAGACTGGAACAAAGAGCTGACCACACCCCTCTCTGGGACAGCTGGCTTGTGAGCCCCCGCTGGGAACACTTACAGACCTAGTACAACTGGAAAACTAAAATATTGACTGGTTCCAACTAATGATGTTTTCCTTTGTGTTTTGGCTACAGATAAGGAAAATGGGAAGCTTTTTGAAAAATAGTTTTTTTTTTTTGTTTTTTTTTTTTAAGAAGGACCTGGCCAACTATCATTTTTCTAAGAGGCTGAATTATTTTTCTGTTTTGTTCTTCACAAAATATTTTCAGCTTTACATGTTTTATTCGGTCTCTGAAAGATTGGATCTGAAAACACAGAACAATAGTTTCCAGTTGTGAAAGTTACTGGCTCTTCACATTTATGTATTTAGGTAAGCCAGATATCTGTGTCATTGTCTAAGTGGAATACTTTTTTTTTTTTTTGGCATAACTCAAATGCTTTAAATCTTATACTTGTTCTTTTAGATCACTGGTCCCAACTTCTGGCAGCCAGATGTTTCATAAATTAAAAAAAAATTGTTTGAAGAATTCAAATCTGCTTATTAAAAAAATATACTATATGATGGATGTGTGTGTGCGTGCTATTTGGTTAATGATATAATTTAGCTTTGCTGGTGGTTATATCTTGAGTTTCCAACAAGACTGCTAGTTTTTTGAACCAGAGATATTAAAAAAATTTTTTTGGCATTATTTCTTATAACTAGTCAGGACCCATTCACATCTTTTTTTTTTTCATTGATTGATTTACTTTTGTATCTCACCTCATCAAACAGTGAAATAAGCAATTTTAGGATCTTGTCACTCAGCTCAATGTCAACCAAATGTGCCACACTCCTCATGACATCTGCCATGCTCTGCCTACGTCACATCCAGCTCAGCACAACTAGATAGCATAGACTTTCTGATCGAGATCACGTGAGAGACAGAGGAACCCTGCTGATGACGCCAGATGCTTCCGGAATCATCACGTGAGTCAGGATTGTGGGGAAGCAAGAGGAAGGGAAACCCTTGTCATGTTGAAGACGAGTGAGTAAACCAGTGGGGCGCCATCACCTACATCAAAATCATATTTCTGGTAGCTAATTTAAAATCTAGTTAGTTCTACATTCCTGTGAATCTAGTAAATTTTTTGCTTACAAAAAAAAAAATCATTGATGCAGCTTCCAAAATTGTTCTTATAGCTTTTTTTCTCTTTCAGGAATAGAATTAAAAAAAAAAGTTACAGCAGTGGGATGCCGTATCCACGGTCATGACGACTTACCAATTCAGCGTTGTTCTCCGTGAGTTTGTAGTCGTAGGAGTAAGGGTAGAGCATCATCTGGGAGTAGGAGTGGATCGTCAGGTACGCTTTGATGGAAGACAGGTGGTTGCGGATGAAGTTAGCCAGGGCCTTGGTCTCTTTCTCGGACTCGGCGGAAGGTCCACAGTACGTCTCATCACAGGGGCTTCGAGAGGCTCCGATTTCTGGAAAAACATACGTTATTGTTAACGGTACATGGTCCTCTACCAAGGTTCTCATGTGGCATGTTTCCAACTTCCAAATTAGAGAGTTAAAGAAGAGTGGTTTTCACAGAAGTACTTGTAATCGTCCTCCTGTATGTATACATGATAAAATATGCACACATGCAGCTACAAGATTAGAGTAGTATGTTTTTAAGCTCGTAGGGTAATAGGTTGCGTGTGAACTCAGCAATGTTTCCCTGTGTAGTATTTATGCGATGAGATTGATACAGTGTAAGAAAACAAGTAAGTAGAGGACCCACTGATACCCATGGGAAATTTCCATAGTATTGTAATCACTTTCCGAATGTCGAATCACAAAATTATAATTATATCCGACATCTATTTAAACAACTCTTGAATGATGGTCTCCTCTAGATTATGCCTCGCGTATGTCATAGGGTTCTGTCTGGTTTGTTCAGACTTAGGTTGGCAGCTTCTAGCACGGCAGGGAGCACAGCAGAGCACACGGTATATATTTTTCTGACTAAATAAATGAACTTTTTTGTCTGGGCTTTCAGGAGTTAGAACTCTAAACTATAAATTTGGATGTATTTTCCTTTCTTGTCTTAGGCACTGTGGTGTTTCCTGTGTTATTTTTTCACCTAGGCTTCCCAACAGAAGACACGAAATGGTCCACCAGCCGGATACTTACTGCACCAACCGGCGTCGAAGTTTCTGTTGGGGTCCGTGCCGATGCATTTGGTTCCAGCAGAGGTGGAGCGGGTCTTCCTCCACATCCGGTTCTGAAAGTGGATCAGACGTTTGGAGTAAGTAGCGTAGAAAGTGGTTGGCTCTAATTTTGACGGGTGCCCCTCTCTGTGGGCTTACATACATTGGTCCAGGTGTAGATGTAGCCATCGATGTTGAACACAGGCAAGACGTAGAAGTCCAACTTCTCAAGAAATTCTGTCATGTGGATCTCACGCCCGTAGGTGCGGACAGCCTGAGTGTGAATTATGCAGCAAGATTTCATGAAAAAAAGAAAAGTGAAACGCACGATGCTGTTAACATTTACATAGACTAAATGAATGTTGACTTTGGAAATGAAAGCAGAGTCTCCTATTGAGGAAGATATTATTATTATTCTTTAGAAAGCATTTAGAAAAATAATACTGATAGTTTTGTTTAAAATATTTGTTTCTCATTAGTCTCTGTTTCCAGGATACTCTATTGCACATAAGTATTATTTTTTATTTTAACTTTTTACTTAAAGATGAACAAAGATTTAACTAAATTAAAAACTTTTAAAGAATATATGTTATATATACTCATTTCCTTTGCACAAATAACTGCAATAACTCTTTTTTCAAAGTTAGTTAAGATATGAAGGTAAGACTCATTCTAGAAAGTAAAGAATGTCTATGGCTGGCTATGTGTGTTTCTCATTATATTATCTAGAAATAGATTTAATTTCTATGAAACCTTCTGTAGATGGCCTCACCACAGTGTCCATCGTAGAAGAAGAATTACGAACTATTCCATTATAAATTAAGTTCTCAATGATGGATTTTGGGAGCCTCTCACTCAGGGTCCAACTTGAAAAATGATGGACATCTCCTTCTTCCTCTTCATTTTTGAGAAGGAAACTTCGTTACCTGACTGGACTGGTTCTCCACGCGGAGTAATGCGCACTCTTATCTCTGAATGAAGACCTCATACCCACTTACTATGTCCCCTTAGTCACAGTCCCTCAGCCCCAGAATTATTTTAAACTTAAATTTAACTCTAGGGCCTGACCAGGTGGTGGCACAGTGGATAGAGCATTGAACTGGGATGCCGAGGACCCAGGTTTGAGACCCCGAGGTCGCCAGTTTGAGCGCGGGCTCATCTGGTTTGAGCAAAAGCTCACCAGCTTGGACCTGAGGTCTCTGGCTCAAGCAAGGGGTTACTCGGTCTGCTGAAGGCCTGCGGTCAAGGTACATATGAGAAAGCAATCAATGAACAACTAAGGTGTCGCAATGAAAAAATTAAGTTCCGGTCTGTCTGTCCCTATCTATCCCTCTCTCTGACTCTCTCTCTGTCTCTGTAAAATAAATAAATAAATAAATAACTCACTCTAGGCTTGCTTGAATAGACTTTAGAATGTGTAAGGCGTGTATGTGTCAGTAGTTTTTCTAGACTCTCTGTGGCTCTGTGTGTGTATGTTCATTGCAGTCACTGTGAAGCGTGGGCTCTTCGGGGCGGAGCAGCTACAGAGCCATGTCCATTCAGTGGTCTGCACTTGGAGATCACCAAAGTAATGGCCGGAGCTCTTTCTCTCCAGAGGACACATGGTGAGACAGCCACCGATGTTACATGGTGCCCACTGGATACATACCATGTCTAGAAACCAAAACCGTACCCATAGACGAGGAAGTGTTTCACAGAAATTATTTTGCATATAATAACATTCTTAAATTTTTAAAAACACTTGGACTGTTTTAAACCTCAACTTCTGAAATCATTTTAGACTTATAGAAGGGTTGTCTACCTTTCACTCAGCTTCCCTACCATGTACAATGTCACCAGTTTACACAACCGTGGTAGGGTGACCAAAGTGATACACTGGTACAGTATGAACAAAACTGCAGGCTTTCCTCGGTTTTTATCAGTTTTTCTGCTAGTGTCCTTTTCTGTTCTAGGACCCCACACTGCCATAGGATGTCGTGTCTCCACAGTCTCTTACCTGTGACAGTTCCTTAGACTTTCTTGTCTTTTATGACTTTGACGCTTTTGATGAAGAGTTCAGGTCTGCAGAAGTTCCCTCCATTGGACTTCTCTGGGTTTTTTTTTTTTAATAATTAGAGAGAGATAATGCATTTGGGGGCCGAATACCCCCAAGACGATATGCCTTTTCAGCACATAATATCAGAAGGTATGTATGTTGCATTGATTATGTCCTATACTGGTGATGTGAACCGTGATCACTTGGTTAAGGTAGTTTCTGCTTGGTTTTTCCACTGTAAATTTTGCCTTTATAATTTGACATATGTATGAAAAACTTTTTTTTCCCCCATTGATTTTACAGAGAAAGAGGGGGTTGATAAAGATGGGGGAGAGAAGAGAGAGAGAGAAACATCAACTCCTTCCACTTAGTTTTCCCACTTAGTTGTGAACTCATTAATTGCTTCTCGTATGTGCCCTGACCCGGGATCGCACCCAAGGTCTGGTGTGCAGGGATGATGCTTTATCCACTGAGCCACTGGTCAGGGCCTATAATTTGATACTTATTTTTGAGGAGATACTTTAGAGACTGCAAATATTCCATTTCTCTTTAAACTTTCACTGCTTGATTTTTTTTTTTTTTTTCATTTTTCTGAAGCTGGAAACGGGGAGAGACAGTCAGACAGACTCCTGCATGCGCCCGACCAGGATCCACCCGGCACGCCCACCATGGGGCGATGCTCTGCCCACCAGGGGGCGATGCTCTGCCCATCCTGGGCGTCGCCATATTGCGACCAGAGCCACTCTAGCGCCTGGGGCAGAGGCCACAGAGCCATCCCCAGCGCCCGGGCCATCTTTGCTCCAATGGAGCCTTGGCTGCGGGAGGGGAAGAGAGAGACAGAGAGTAAAGCGCAGCGGAGGGGTGGAGAAGCAAATGGGCGCTTCTCCTGTGTGCCCTGGCCGAGAATCGAACCCGGGTCCTCCGCACGCTAGGCCGACGCTCTACCGCTGAGCCAACCGGCCAGGGCCCACTGCTTGATTTTTGAACCTATCCGTGAGTGTCTCTGAAATGATTATTACTATGGCGTTCCAAAGGTGATTTTTTTTATTTTGCTCATTCTTTGTACATCTGTCAGTTGCAATTCTGAAAGAAAGACTCATTCTTTCTTTCCCCTTTATTTATTTACGTAATCATCTACTTTTATCAGTATGGGCTTACAGATAGTTAAAAATTTTAGTTTTTAAAGGGCTTTCACATATATCTTATCATTAGAATTGTAAGGAATGAAAATAGTGTCTTTTAGAGTAGGGACCACTATGTACCATTTTCTTTATTCTGAAGCATGCAATGGTTATTATCCAGGAGGTAATGATCAGATTAGTGGTTTATCCTCAAATATTAACTTTTATCCATTATACTACCTATTAGCCTCTCTAGCAAAGGTGATTATGAGGGTTCAGATGAGTTAAATTCAAGTAAATATAATTTGTTAACTTTTTTAAAAAATCTTGCCTTATAAAGGTCTCTTGGTAAAAGTTGAAACTAATATCCCCAAAATGGGAACTTGAAATTATGATGTCTTTCTGTTATTATTCTCTGTTATTAGAGCTAGGTGATAAGGAATTGATTGATGTAAATAACAGTCCCTACGTCCCTCTGCCCAGAATCACTCTACATACTGACCTCTCTCACGAACCACTGGCAGAATGCAGGGGAGATCCACTCCCGGGCGTGGAAACCACAGTCCATGAAAATGGCAGGCTTGTTTGGTCCGGGTTTGCCAACCTGTTGAAAACAAGAAGAAGACTATGATTCATCACATTCGGGGTTTAACATCCACTACGCGTCTGAGCTTTGGACTCAACAGGTGAAACTTGACGGACACAAGAGGTCTATCCCATGATTAAGTTAAAACATAATACTGGCTAG
The DNA here is from genome assembly GCF_036850995.1 of Saccopteryx leptura. NCBI lineage: Eukaryota > Metazoa > Chordata > Mammalia > Chiroptera > Emballonuridae > Saccopteryx > Saccopteryx leptura. Next base: position 6,650,867 of record NC_089510.1, on the reverse strand, counting down.
TACACTGCGTTCTTGTCTCTAGACACCCACAGCGTTTGAGCCTGAAGGCTTACATGACCGTTTATTATTTTTATTAAGCTTGACAAGCTCCTATTTCCAGAAGATACTTTATTGCCATGCTTAATTGTCCTCGTGTGAAACTTAGTTTCAGCTGCTATTATTATGTGACAAGGACCAAGATGACTGGGTGGGTAACTGGAAGGTTATCGACATTGTGGCTGATCTTGTAAGAATATTTCTTTCACTCCCACTTCTCCCTCATTATTTTTTTTATCTTCTCCATTAGAATGATACGACCTAAATGGCGTGAGAGGACGACAGAAACAAATCGTTGCTAGGTTCCGTAGGGTCGTCTGAGAGACAGGAAGTTTATAAACTTTTCGAGTCAATGGATTTGTGCACAACATCTGGGAGAGAGGAATTTTCATCAAGGTGGATGATCCTTCACACTGCTTAGAGGAATATGGTTACATTTACAGGACATCTATTTTATTGCATATATTTTTTCCCCTTTTGAATAAATCAACGTGATGATTTCAAAACCCACATAGGATAAAAGGAGCTTAGGGTGTCTGTTGGATTCCCTGGGGGGGTACAGGCAGGGAAAGAATAGCAACAATGTTTGGGACGACCCTATCTGCCAAACAGATGTCCATGTGTTAGAATTCTTCCACAGCAACCCGACCCGGCCAGGTGGCGGTTAAAAGCAGTCCGTTACCTTGAGGAGGTACATGGTGCGTCCTTCAAAGGTGGTGCCGATCGCGCTGCGCGAGACGAGGTCTGGGTTCTCCTCGGCGATTTGTTCGGTCCACGCCTCAATCTACCAAACGGAACCACGTGGATTAATTAGTGCGACAGCCTCGGTTTTCAATTCCCAAAGTCCTGTCTGACTCGACGACGTGCGCGCCATACCGTTTCCCACTTGTTGTACTTCTCGTAACTGTGTCCAGCCGCCCGGACCTGGCTGTCAAACTGGGCCTCCAGCGTGGCTCTCAGGTTGCTGATCAGTACCCTGCAATCAAGCAGAACGGGTGCTGCCGTGAACACAGGGGTAGTTCCGAGGGCACCCGTGCAAATACCCGGAGTCGCTGCGTCAGCAGGTGGCCCAGGGCGTTCTCCGTGGGGTCTCGTGTTCTCTGATAGCTGCTTCTCACCAATAGTGAGTAAGTCACTCAGAAGGATGCTGTAGGGTGCAAACAAGGTTAGCTCTTCCCGGCCCTAAACTTGACATACTTGGCTGTTCTAGGACCCTAAATTGTTCTGGGATCTAGGAAATGGTTCACCCTGGTACCTGGGTCATTCTGAGTCTCAGGGCCACGGGTTGCCACACAAAAGTGTGCCCTTGTGCCTTGCCTGTAGTCTTTCTTCCTCAGGACATTCCTGGTGTTAGCATTAAAAGTCCCATGTCCAGGGACAGTTGGTCACCTGAGGTCTTTATGTTTTTCAGAAAAGTGCCTTAAGGCCCTGGCTGGGCTGCTAAGTGGACATCCTGGGTTCGATCCCAATCAGGGAACACATGAGAAGTGACCATCTGCTTCTGCCCCCCCATCCCCCTTCTCTATCTCTTCCTGTCTTGCACCTAGTGGCTAGATTGGTTTAAGCCTTGGCTCAGGCACTAAGAATAGCTTGGTTGGTCTGAGCATTGGCCCCAGGTGGGGGTTGCTGGGTGGATTCTAGTCAGGGTGCATGTGGGACTCTATCTGCCCTCCTCTCGCTTAAAAAAATAAAGCAAAAAGAAAAGTACCTTGATGAGTAGAAATTAAAAAATATTAACAAGAGAAAGATTTATTAGATAAAAGAATACTGGGTTTGAAGACCCAGTTTTTGCATGCCTGTCTTTCGACTGTTTAAAGCCATCTAAAACGAGTTCCAGGGCACGGTCATGTGGAAACTGGCCCTGGAGGCCGGCTCATGGCTGGGGTTCAGAAATGACTGTGCAGCTGGAAGTTCCTGCTCTCAGAGGCAGCCCCCAGGGTACCTGCATGTGCAACTTTGTTTCTCCTTGTGACTTTCGAGTAGGAGGTGTGTTCTGAAGTGGCAACAGTTTGCAAGCATTAAAGTCCTTAATCACAGCACTGTGAATGTGATGGGTGGAGGCCAGTTTGCAGAGACTTCTGTTAGCCACGGTCAAGCCTCCAGAAACATTCTGATCTGCCCCAGGGAGAATCACAGCCAGGCATCAAAAGTCCCGCCCTCCCCCTGGCCGCCCAAGGGCGTTCCGGTGAAGTTCGGAGGGGACCCCCCTCTGAGCCGCCCTCCTGCCTGCTTTCATTTGGTGAACGGGGGTATGGACTTGGGTCGGCGTATGGAAAAATGCAATAAATCAATACTGAATGCTATTTACTTCCTAGCAAAAGGCAAATACTGTCTTAAGGTCAATTTTTTTTTTTTTTTTTTTTTTTTTTTTTTAAGGAAAATGAGCAGATCTTAAAATTGATCCCGTGGAAGAAACATTTTCTGGTGGGCACTTGGTCAGCGCATCGGTTTCTATGGCTGCCGTGAAAGACCGCAAACAGCCGGAACTGGCTCGTGGACGCTTCTGGAGGTTAGAAGTCCAACACAGGGTCTCCCCGGGCGCTAGCGTCGGGGGCACCAGCGGGGCTGCGCCCCCTGCTGCGGGCCCAGGGGACACTCGGCTTCCCGGCCCCTGACAGCCGCTGGTGGCTGCCCTGGGCTCCTTGCTCTCTATCACCTCGGAAGCAGCACTGGTGCTCGAGTCCTTCTCACTGCGCGCCATCGGAGTCCCTCCTCTGTCCCCCTCTTCCAATTTCAGGGACCCTTGTGATTACAGTGGACCTATGGACACGTCAGGGTCATCTCCCCATTTTACGTGCAGCTGCTTAGTAACCGCAACCACAGTTCCATCTGCAACACTCGCTCCTCTTTGCCAGGGAAGATGACAGGTTCCCACGCTGCAGGGGTTAGGGTGTGGGCGCTTTGGACCCGAACCGAAGGGACCATCATGCTCCCTTCTGTCGTGAGGGGCAATCATTTCAGTAAGTGCTATCACTGTGTTCCACACCTACACTGGATTATTTGGGAGGAGGGTAGAAGCAGAAGAAATCCTAAATTCAAAATTGAAAGATCAAGGTCAGAGTTTTGCTGAACTCATAAACTGGGTTCAGAAAAAAAAATAATTTCATCTCTGGGCCTGAATTTTTTCTAATTTTTGGAATGAGGGCATTCGATTAGCTGGTACCGAATGTTCTTTTCAGTTCTAAGACGCAGTAGCTTGACTCCAATCCATAGGCCCTGGTCACTTACATAAATGTCTTCCGAGGTTTATGGAAAAAATTAAACCATGGTCAAGTTGCTAGTTACCGCTTTCATAAAATTCAGGAAAACACAGAGGGAACTAATATCTAAATAGAGGCAGTTTAAGAAAATGATGTTCAAATATACCTAAAAACTAAAAACAAGCAAAAACAAAAACCTTGGAAAAAAAACCCCACAAGCAGACACTTGTAAGGAAACATCCACATTCCAAGGTCATCACATCAAAAGAACAAATCCAGCCCAACAAGGAAGAACTTCCTGACCAAATGGCCCAAGGCAAAATCCAAGAGGAAGCCGTCAGTGACGTCCGTTTTCACTTTAACAAGATTTTCTCCATGATCAGTGAGCAGGCAATGCAGCATCTCAGGTGTATGGCCTCGTAGTAGGTGCCCAGGGAAAAAAGTCACCAGCAAATGGCTCCCAGGCACCCCACGCCCACGGGAATTTCATGAGCACGCAGTCAGGATTGCACCAGGGACTTGTGGGAATGGGACAATCATGGCTCAGGTCCTCATGGCAAAACAGAGCCAGCCCAAGCAGGTTCCACAGGCCCTTAGGGGCCAGTCCTCATATTCAGATGATGTTGGGGAACCAGTGACTTATGTAGAGGCTGCTGTTTTGTTCGGTACTAAGACAAGACCTTCTGTTAGCGTTATTACTATGTTACATAGTAATCATCTTCATCAATCACCAGGACAAAGAGGCATTAAAAAAAGTTAAATTTCAGAAGATGCCTAAGACTAAGAGCATCCTCTAGTGACTTGCCAAACAGCATCAGGATGAGGTTGAAATGTGGTGCTGACTTTTGCCTGAAGGCGGTGCGGGGGTGGGGTGGGGAGATTGACCTCAAATGATCTTTCCAGCCCTATGGTTATCTGGTTTTATTAGATTTAGGACAAAGCACTAGTTTAACTATATTACAAAATATTATTACTAAATAATGAGCTTCTATTCTAGGAGATTAAAGCAATGCCTCTTACTGTAATAGAGACCGCATTACAGCTCCAATACACAGAGGCTGTGTACTATTTTATACTTTTGTATGTTCCTTTTATAGCGCTATCTAACCTTGTTTTTTAAAAACATACACACACAGGCAAATTAGATAACGGGGACTCCCAACAAAGCAAAGAATACAAGGCCCGAGGAGGGAGGTGACTCAGTTCTCTCCACCTTTCAGATTCCGGTAAAAGGAGTAAGTATTGCTCAGTGCCCACAAGAGGAGTCCATTGCTATGGAGGGACACTAGGCACCCATTTCTTCCCAAGGACACTTTCTTGTGTGGATCTGAAACATGTAGAAACACGATGTTCTAGCAGGCAGTTAGCAACAATCAGTCTCTCTCTGGGTTGGAGATTGACACCAGCCAAATCTTAGTCTTTCTGTATCAAAGGGTGCAACGTTAGCATTGAAAAATCCTTATTTTTTTTTCTGGGTACACACATTGTCAATTGTTAATTAAGAAATCTGATTCAAGTTGCCAAGTGAGACGCATCTTGGTGAAGAGGGCTGGACGCATGGCAGCATCTGGAAAGCTACTTTGGGTGGGTGCTGTGCAGTGGACGGACGGTTCTTACTGTCCATAAACAGGCCTGCAAGTTCCCGCCGGCAGGAAATCTGAATACAAAGTAGTCACCACACGAGGCAGTCATGGGACGCCCGGGGACCGCTCGCAGCCCTGGCGAGGATATTGCTGGTGCGCCTTTCCAGGATTTCTAGGGACTTATTATTATTTAATATTTAGAAAATGATATGCCACAGAAGTGCTCTGCAGTGAACAGAGAAGCAGAACTTAACAAGAGCTCAGCCCTCGGGGACGTCCTGTGTTCTGGATGGGACAGCGCTCACACACCATTCCCCCAAAGTTTAAAAAACACTAAAAACACACATGAATTTTCCACCCGACACATGGGGATTGATGTGTGGTTAGAAGACATTTTTCTACTTCGTGATCTGGGTAGAAGTAGGACATCATTCCGGCAGCTAGGGTTAGCTTATGGTCCCTGACCTTCCTTCCTACAGAAAGGTAAGGAGGTCCTCCTCTGTTCTGAACGCCACTGGCGGCTCCCAAAGGCTAGAACTTAGAAGTCCTTCCTAGGGTGATAAAAAGAGCCAGATGTCACAAACATCCATCTTCATCGCATTTGGAATCTTTTTTTTTTTTTTGCATTTTTCTGAAGCTGGAAACAGGGAGAGACAGTCAGACAGACTCCCGCATGCGCCCGACCGGGATCCACCCGGCACGCCCACCATGGGGCGACGCTCTGCCCACCAGGGGGCGATGCTCTGCCCATCCTGGGCGTCGCCATGTTGCGACCAGAGCCACTCTAGCGCCTGAGGCAGAGGCCACAGAGCCATCCCCAGCGCCCGGGCCATCTTTGCTCCAATGGAGCCTTGGCTGCGGGAGGGGAAGAGAGAGACAGAGAGGAAAGCGCGGCGGAGGGGTGGAGAAGCAAATGGGCGCTTCTCCTGTGTGCCCTGGCCGGGAATCGAACCCGGGTCCTCCGCACGCTAGGCCGACGCTCTACCGCTGAGCCAACCGGCCAGGGCCTACATTTGGAATCTTACCGTGCTATATACCTTTGTTCTAAAAAGACAGTCCATTCTTAAGGTAGAATTTTGACTTGCCACAGGCAGAAGCTGATAGCTAAGTTATGCGGTGGGTGATAATGGGGTTCCGTGTAACCCTTTCTAAGTTGTGTGATTGGCAAACATGTCCTCCCATTCAGTGGGTTCTCTTTTCATGTGGCTGATGGTTTAATCTTTTCAGTTTGGTGCCGTCCCCTTTGTTAATTTTTTTTCTTTTGTTTCCCTTGCCCGGAGGAGGTCTATCGGAAAAAATGTTGCTGTGGAAAATGTCTACGGTTTTACTACCTATGTTTTCTTCTTGGATTTTTAAGGTTTAGAGTCTAACATTTAAATCTTTCATCCATTTAGAGTTTATTATTGTGGGTGGTGTAAGAAGGTGGTCTAACTTTTCTTTCTTTCTTTTTTTTTTGCATGTATCTGTCCAATGTTCCCAACACTATTTATTGAATAAACTATCTTTACCCCATTGGGATTCTTATTTATTGTCTGTTTTCCTCAGAGGCGGGTGGGACCCTCTCTATCCTTTTTGGGATGTAGTATATGTAGGCACTCACTGTTTGTTGGTTGAACAGGTGGACACCAGCCTCTCTATTTGGGAAGGCGTTCTCATCTTAAAGAGCTTAAGTGAGCCAGGGTGCTCTCTGGGGAGAGGAGACTCTAGGCTTTTGGAGGACCACTTTTTTTTTTTTTTTTTCAGTCCTCTCCATGTGTTTCCTACCATTAGAGAGAACAGCGGGGCTTTGGGGAAAAAAGGACAGAAAGACCACTCAGTCTGACTCTGGTCTGGTCCTTAATCTGAAGGAGCATAACTAGCCCTCCTGGCTCTTAGGAGGTCTGGCTGCTCACCTGGAAAAGGAGACTTGATATCATTTGGGACGAAAACTGTATCTAGCTGATAAGAGAGTATCTGTTGGTTTGGCCTGTAGTCTATAGGTCACTTACAAGCCAGTAGCAGGTCGGATATCTGTCTGAAGATTTGGGGTTCAAGAATCAAAATCATTTTTTATTAGAGCAATAACTAAACACAAAATCTACCAGCCCTGACATCTTAAAAATATTTGGAATCCAGGGCCAGATATGCCATGACCTAGTTGTGGGTCCCCAGGGAGCGATGGACTTGGTCTAACGTTCACCTTCCCAGAGGTATTCAGAGGGGTGGGTGAGTGCATACGTGGGAGAGAATTTCAATAGCTGGAAATGGTAAACTTACTCATACTGCAGCTCGTTCTGCTCCAGAAAGTCTTCGACAGTGGAGATATCTTCTGCTTGAACACGGAAGTCAACTGTGCTTTGGGGCTTGATTTGGGCGGCAGAGTCTGGTTTCCAGAAGTCGATCTGAGTAAGGAATAAGATATATTGTGTTGGACACCTATAATCTCATGGGCAAATTATTATTGGCAAGCGCCCCATTGCTGTACTCCTTTGAATTACTTTCAGACTCAAATTATTCATGAAATCTCTTAGAGATTTATCCTTTGAGTGAATAAGAACTGGGACCAAACAGATGTCGATAGAAATGTTTACACGTATATTTATAGCCCTAATTGATTATCAACAATCATGAAAAGCATATAATTATTTTTTTTTCCAGCATGCTAGTTAATTGCATTATTCTGTAACTACTCTTTTCTTTTTTTTTTTTTTTTTTCATTTTTCTGAAGCTGGAAACAGGGAGAGACAGTCAGATAGACTCCCGCATGCGCCCGACCGGGATCCACCCGGCACGCCCACCATGGGGCGACGCTCTGCCCATCAGGGGGCGATGCTCTGCCCATCCTGGGCGTCGCCATGTTGCGACCAGAGCCACTCTAGCGCCTGAGGCAGAGGCCACAGAGCCATCCCCAGCGCCCGGGCCATCTTTGCTCCAATGGAGCCTTGGCTGCGGGAGGGGAAGAGAGAGACAGAGAGGAAAGCGCAGCGGAGGGGTGGAGAAGCAAATGGGCGCTTCTCCTGTGTGCCCTGGCTGGGAATCGAATCCGGGTCCCCCGCACGCTAGGCCGACGCTCTACCACTGAGCCAACCAACCAGGGCCTACTCTTTTCTACTTACTGATTTTCGGGAGCAGTGGCTTATTGGGTTAGCAGTATTTGTGGTCGTGGATAAATGTGCTGAGTGAGTAATGAGGAACTAACTAGAGCCACAAAACTTAGTAGAGAGAAATGGAGCTTTCTTTTTTTTTAAGTAAGAGGAGGGGGGATAGTGAGACAGACTCCCACACACACCCTGACCGGCAACCCCGTTTGGGGCCAATGCTGAGTCAACTGAGCCATTGTTAGCATGTGAGACTGACTCTCGGACCACTGGCTGCAGGAGGGGAAGAGAGAAAGTGGGGGGAAGGGAAGGGAAGAGAAGCAGGTAGTCATTTCTCCTGTGTGCCCTGACCGGGAATCGAACCCGGGACGTCCATACGCCAGGCCGATGCTTCATCTACTGAGCCACTGGCTAGGGCCGTTAATTTTTAATATACTTATTTATGAGGAGCTCAGTGCTGTATGTGTCACAGGACTGTGTGGACCCAGGAATGCTCCTGACCTGTGGGGGATACAAAAGGGAAGAACAATGTATCTTTCCATAGTGGTCCTCTTGGTTACCATGGCTAGAAATAAAAGACCCTGGAAGATTCAGTAATCATACTGACATTTTCATTTGTTCAATTACTTATCAACCATTACTGAGGACCTACTATGTGCTAGGCTCTGTGCAGGAGACTAGCAATACACTGGTGAGAAATCCAGCCTGCCATCTGTCCCCGTGAGGGATATTCCAGAGAAAAGGATGCACAAAAATAACAGGAGGTTGTCTGTGATCATTCTCACGATTTCCTGTGTGGATGTGTGCTTTCCCATCTCCTCTCCCCGTGGCAAAGTAATGGCCAAGGACTGCCTCCTGTAGGGGTCTGTCTTCCCGTTCCTTCCTTGAGCTGAGGCAAGGGCTCGAAGCCTGTGGGGAACTTGGCAGTGGGTCTTTCTCTACCTCGGCGTCCGGCACAATCCCTGTTTAGATGTCTACAAGCTGGTCTCGAGCTGGAGATGTGACAGGCGGAGATATTTAAGACCATTGCTTGGAAACCTGGAAGGAGTTTGGGCCGACTTAGAGGTTGTTTAATAGAAACGGATGAGGTAAAATAGTAAGAGGCCCAATTTTGGACACCCCCATGGAGAACCCGATAGGCCGCGTCTTGTCCTGGTAATCTTCAAGCCACTGCAGGTGTCTCATGGGTGCTGAGTCATGGGTCAGGGGTCAGAGGGTGTGTCAGGGGACTGGGACACAGAGTGACACCAGGAGGGAGTCCGGAGGAGAAAGTGTGAGTGTGTCTGCCCCTGGGCTGTTGGAAGGCGAGAGTATCGATGGTTTGACAAGGACGGGCTCCAGTAGGTGCCCTAGGAGTCAGAGACGAGGGGATGAAACGGGCTGTAGAAAGGTGGTGGAGGAGTGTAAAGCTATGTCATGGTCCAGACAGAGGAAACAAGGAACCGCTCATGAAATCCAGTCGGCCCACGTTGTAAAGAGAGGCGCCACGAAGACCAGCACAGGGTAGGAGAAAGCACGTGTTTAAAAGTCAATTCCGAATTCGTGTTTTTGATAAACCCTTGCCATTCTAAGGTGGGATGGGAGAGGGAGGTGTATCTGCACAGAGAGCTGGTGAAGCACACAAAGGCCTCCCAGTATCTGTAGCCGGTTGGCAGTGGCCGCCCATACATAACGCTGGGACCTGTCAGCGTGCTCAGGGACACCTCGCCGTCAAGGTCTGCAGCTCTGTGCTTGAGAGCTCATTCCCCGAGAACTGGGAAAAGCCAAGCCTACAGAGCGAGGCAGGCAGGATGGCCAAAGAAATAACTCTTTTCAGAGATGTGCTCAATGATGACCCCGGACGTGGATGTCTAGGTACTCCAACTCCTTCCCTTCTTGGGGGAGATGACACTGACGTGTGGGATTTGCACCCCTTCCTAGAGTTCCTGGGAAACTTGGAGAATTAGGCTCTAGCCATCCTCTGCGGTCACGGACCCAATAGGGCCCCCTTGTCGGCTTCTCTAGATCACTCCCCACTCCTCTGCCAGGGCTCCCTGCTCTTCCCAAAGGGAATCTTTGTCTAAGGAGAACCTATCCGAAGACGGAACTTTCCACTCAGCGCAATAAATGTCTGCATGATATCCTTGGTGGTGGTTATAATACAGGCTGGGTATGTCTGGTACTGCTTCCCAACAGCCTGGCCTCATGGGTAGTTCTAGTTTTGTTAGTCGGTTGAAAGTTGCCTTCCTTGATCTCCTAACCTCTTGCCCATTTCTCTTGGCTCTGCCAAATATTGCATAGGGTGAGGGGAGAAATAGATATATATATATATATTTCTGCAGTAAAAACAATGGATTGTTTAAAATAAGGTAGAGAAATCTCCTAAATATATTTGGCGGAAGACCTGCACACCTAACTTGAGGTCTCTTAAAAATTTCATTTTGTCAACGGAGAAATTGTTCAGCAAACAAACCAACACCCAACACTACAGAGTCCGGCAAGTATGATGCAGAGTTATTACACTGATGTTATTCCCTGGTACTTAGAACTGGAGCCCCAAATCAGGAGCAACACTGTAGCCCCACAGATGTTTACCAAGGCATCAAAGTATGGATACAAAGAATAAACTCAAATTATTAACACAAGGAGATAAATATAAATTTCAGTAATGACCAAGACCTTGTGAATGAGATCTAGGTCTGAAGCATGGAAATGCAGTAAAATATATAAACTGAGGTGTGTGGAGCTGAGTTATATGTTAAGAAGATATAGAACTGAGGTCATAGGATTATAATCCAGGAGACTGAGTGACAAAGAACCACAAAGGACATTTGCTGAAAGATAAAAAAGAATATCTTTAAGTGATAGCACTGTGGGAATGTCGACTCAATCAGACAGCTGGCTAATAACTAGAGTCCTTAAAACATATCACAAAACTAGTGAAAATTCTTTACCCTCACAAATTCTTTTTGGAATAAGATAGGCCTATAAAAGAATATTGGTGTGGGAAAGCTGTGGTTTTTCACAAGTTTACACAAATTTGTTTCTTCACATGGCCATTGATTATAAGTTGAACATCTTATAGAATCATCATTTATCTTGATGGAATTTTCCTTTCTTATTGAATGTAGAACTGACCTCTATTTTAGGCTTGATTCCCCCTGGCCCCATGGAAGACCTTACTAGTGTAATAGGAGTCAAGGGAACATCGGACGGCTGTCACCAGCTTACTCTAGGCAGAGATAATCATGTACCTTAAACCAGGGAAACAGAGTTTACACAGTACGGAGAAAAGAGAGTGGGTTCTATGGTAAATGTCACCAAAATAAAGAACAAGTTCAACCCTGATTACAAGGAGATAGAAAAGCCCTTACTAGACAATTACAGATGGAAAGGGGGAGCCTTTGTAGTCACAGATCTCTCCAACACATTGAACTTCTAAAAGGACAGGTTCAAAAGCCGGGGGCGGGGGGGAGGGGGGGGGGAGGACACATGGCCAAGGATAAATATGAAAACTAGGAGCCCTTGAAATGATTTCATCAGGAAGGCTACAGTCCAGAATGTGCTGTACTCGCAAGAGCAAGATCACGAGGGAGAATGGAAATCTCTCTTTCAATCCTGTTGGGAATGAAATGGATACAGAAGAGACAGACAGGCGTTTCCACCGCTTGGAGCAGTAGCATGGTGTTTGCAGCCGGAAGAGAGAAAGGAGCCTTATTTCACTTCTGTCTGGCTTTGTGTTTTATTTTCCCAAGGAATTAACACTGTCTTTTGTTTCTTCTACTGAGAGGTGAAATGAATATAAGTCAAGAATGTTTTCACATGTTACAATGTTAGCAGAAATAACCTTCTGGAAAGAGAAGATGGAGGCTCCCCCTACCCTCATAAACGAGGAGGGAGGGGTATTACACTGGCCGTGTAAGTTGCCTTTCAAATCCCAGATGTAACAAACGTTTATGTAGCTCTTATTATATAGGTTCTGAGTGCTTTACTTACATTGATTTTTTTTTTTTTCTTAAACCTCACAACAATCCTGTAAGGTCAGTACTATTTTTCTCCTCATTTGATTCATGAAAATGTTGAGACCCAGAGAGGTGTCCTGAGACCCAGCTAGCCGGTGGTGGAGCTGTTGTATCAGAACAGCGAGAAGCAGATGTTTTGCCAAACTATTAATTAGCCAAATTAAGTACTCTTTGTTTTAAAGCCAGCGACCACAAGGAGACCTAAGTCATTCAAATCATGTGGCCCCGAACACAGTTTGAAGTTAGCTTTTAAAGACAGGATCACACACTGAGTGGGGGATGGGGAGGAGGGGAGCCTAGCAGTAAAACAAAGCAGTGAAACAAGCTTATTTACAATGATTACCTAGAAGATTAATTCAGGAAGAAACATTCTGGGAACATCTGCAACCTCCCAGAACCGGCCCAAGGCCACAGCCTGGGAAACCAGCCTCAAGGCCAGGGGTAGGGAGTCCTTTAGAAAAAGTAAGTTCTGCTAAAAGTCCCTTTGTTTCATTTTTCATTCTTTTCTATTTATTTATTTATTTTTGTATTTTTCTGAAGTTGGAAACGGGGAGGCAGTCAGACAGACTCCCGCATGCGCCCGACCGGGATCCACCTGGCATGCCCACCAGGGGGCGATGCTCTGCCCATCTGGGGCGTTACTCTGTTGCAACCAGAGCCATTCTAGCGCCTGAGGCAGAGGCCACAGAGCCATCCTCAGTGCCTGGGCCAACTTTGCTCCAATGGAGCCTTGGCTGTGGGAGGGGAAGAGAGAGACAGAGAGGAAGGAGAGGGGAAGGGGTGGAGAAGCAGATGGGCGCTTCTCCTGTGTGCCTTGGCCGGGAATCGAACCCGGGACTCCTGCACACCAGGCCAACGCTCTACCACTGGCAAAACGGCCAGGTCCAGTCCCTTTGTTTTAGAGAAAGTGAGTTCTGCTGCTTCATTTCAGAGTCAGGAGTGGAACCCTGGGCGGTCTGACTCTGGACCCTCTACTCTGGATCTGTGTAAAATGCGGACGTCCAGGTAACTAAGAATGTCCCGCAGATGTGACTGTAGCCCTTCCTTGGCAATCTCAGGGGAACCAGAGCCTTCAGGGACCACTGAGGAGTGCAGTGGGCAAGTCTTGGGTTTCATGAAGAGAAAAAAAACAGGTGAGTTCCCGCAGGGAGCTCCCAGGCCCCGGCAGGCATGGGCGCTGGCCAAGCTGCAGAGTAAACGGGAAGCAGGTGGACTGTGAACGGTCGGAAGAGGAAGCTGCGATCCCTGGGAACTGGCACGGCGTAAAGCCAGAGCAAGGCAAGCCTGGTCCCTTCATCGTGTTACTATCACTGGCCTGAGTGCTGCTGACTCTGCTGACTCTCTGGAGCTCAGCAAAGCATTTGACCGCCTCTCTTCATGTCTACTCTGCTTCCCAGGTCAGAAAGCACGGTGTTATCTGTAGGGAACACCCCGGGAACATGGATAACGCAGCAACCTTATCCAAGAAGAGCTCATCAATGAATCGTGCTCGGGGCTTAACACGATGCCCGTCACCCTGGAGGGTCGAGAAGAACAGAATTCATTGAATGGATAAACCGCGAAGGAGACCTCTACTTCTGGGCTGTCCCCTGACTTGCTGAATATTTTTCTTCACAAGTGACAAAGATAAAGGTCGACAAGGCACACTTAGCAAACGAGCTGGGGATGCAAAGTTGGGGGAAAGAGTTATTGCCCTGGATGACTGACTGAATTCATTTTTAAAATGATCTCCACATGCTGCAAACAGGCTATCAAGATAAAATTTTAGCAGCATGAATCTATAATCTTGCATTTTGGTTAAAAAATTGATTAGTCAATTACATAAGGAAGAAGATCTTCCTTGAGGGTGATTCATTTGAGAGAAAAAAAAAAAAAAAACCCAACCAACCTAATGGTTTTGTTTGGCCGTAGGTGTATTATGAGCTGAGAGTATTCAATAACTGTTCAAGATGCTAAAAAGAACCCTGGGCCCCCTGAATAAATGTCTGCTTTACAAACGAAGGCAGGCAGTGACCCTGCAGGATGTGTCCATCAGGGCATACCTGGAGGTCCACTGTCAGCCCTGAGAGCTACATTTTAGAAAAGAAACATAGACAGAAAGCTTGAGCAATATCCAGAGGTGACCAGAATTACCAGGTGCCTGTACGCCAGCGCTCAGAGAAACGGTGGAAGGCCCGGGAGAGATCGATCTTCGACACGAGACGGTTTTTGTCTCAGCTAGGTCCAATGGGTCAGAGTTAGATAAGGTCGCTTTCAGACTTATGTAACAATTAGAATCATTTTAAAGGCAGGTGGGACAGCCTGCAATGCTTCCTTTCCCTAGAGGTGCTCAAACTGGTTTTATTAAGACTAGCCACCCGGGATGCAATTTCTATGGGAGGGAATTCCAGATTTGAGTGGAAGTCTGGAGTAGACGACTTTATATTATCTTTTAATGCTAAACTTCGGAATCTGTCTCAGATTAGGACACTGTCTACTTTGATTACCCCCCCACCCCCACCCCATACCTTACAGGGCAAAAAGAAAAAAAATCTATAGAAAGAAAAGGTAGCTGGATAGCTAGCAATTTAAGAGTTAGTAGATTATGTTGGTTCATATATTTGTGAAGAAACGGCATCCACCTAAGTGAACTATTTGTGATCAGCCATAGCTTCTTGTTCCATATACAGTGGGTTTCTTAAAGAAGCATAGAGATTTTGGGTTTCTTAAAAGCCTTTTTTTTTTTTTTTACCCTTCTTTCCCCCACCGCATCTCATCTCACGAAGAGGGCCCGAGTCGAGGTGGGGAACACTCAAGCTGTTTGATTTGGAATGAAGGAAAATCAAAGAGAGCCCACGATGCATGGGGTGTGGAAATGAATGTCACCTTGGACCGAAGCCCGGTTTGGGGGTGATGTCGAAGTCGCTCATTTTTCTTTCTTGCCTTAGGAAGGAAGTGACTGCCCGCGAGATGTTCTATGACCTTTGTGACAGTTCCTGGACAGTTCCAGCCCCTCCAGGTGTCACGCTCTGTCAGCTCTTTAAACAGTTACCCGGGATGGATCACACCGCGGGGCTTATGGCAATCCCATTTTTTTTTTTTTTAAAAAAAGGCGTGTTGGCACTAAACATTTATCAAGTTTTTACGTCTTGCTACGAAAACGCGACGGTTCATATTTCACGCCATTCCTCTTTTGGTGAAATCACTGGGCAAGCGAGGCTTTTAGGGTGAGCCTGCGGTACCCCCAATGGCACAGGATGGTTATTTACCTGGCTGGTGGCGGCCAACTCACGCAGCAAGCGGACGTGCTCCTCATCTTCCACGGCCACACGGAACACCTTCTCACTGCACGGCCCGAGGGCAGAAGAAGCAGGGACAATGTTCAGTGGAGTCACGCATTCAGAGTTGGGAGCGAGCAAGAAGCAAGGGCTGGTCCATCCAAGCAGGGCTGCTCACTTACCCTTCGAAGTGCTCACCGGAGTGGTGAGCGGACGCGAGGGCCACGGCCGCGAGAAACAAGAGCGCCAGCATCGTGTCTGAATGGGCCTTCTGCGGGCGCTGCACCCGCTTTTATAACCCCGGCGTGTTCTCTGCGTCCTTCTTCGGACTGCAAATAGGCGCTATCAAATCTCGATGAGTGGTTTTCCTGGCCTGGTAGCCCTGGTGGCTTGTTGTGTAAAGGCTGGGAGGATATCTCTTTCCACACCTGTGGCAACAGAACAAATAATCTCAACTTCCAACCTGTCCAATTTGAATGTCAGACCTTGAACAGTCTGAAGATAAATGAGTTTTAAAATAGAATCTATTTGTAGACTTAAAAAATTTTTTTTAATCTCTCTCTCTCTCTCTAAATATATATATATTTTTAATTGAGAAATTAAATTTAATGGGGTGACATTGATCAATAAGAGTACATGGGTTCCAGGTAAATATCTCTAGAGCATTTGAACTGTTGACTGTGTTGTGTGCCCATCACTCAAAGTCAAATCATTCTCCATCTCCAGATATTTGTCTTTCTTCATTTTATTTTTTTTTTAAATTTTGAGTTGAGAATAACACACTATCAATTCTACAGATTTAAGTGTAAATTTTGATGAGTTTTGACGAATGTATACATCCATGTAATAAACATCCGGATCAGGTATAGGGTGTTTCCATCGTCCTGAGAAGTCCTTTCTAGTACATTCGAGTTTGTTTCTCCCTCAGGCAATTACTATGCAGATTTCTAACTTCATTCATTAATTTTGCCTGGACTAAAGCTTCATGTAATGGAGGGTCATACTGTATATATTCCTTTGTGTCTGGTTTCTTTCATTCAAATCACTTTTTTAAATGTTTATTAGTATTTTTGTTTGCATTATTGGTCTGTCCCTTTTGATTAACAAGGAATATTCCATTGTATGAATATATGCCACAATTTCTTTATCAATTTTCTTGGTGACGGATACTTGTGTTGTTTCCGATTTTGCATTATGATGCATAGAGCTACCATAAAAATTGTTATACAGATCTTTTCATTGACATGTTTTAATTTGGGGAGCAGGTAAATAGTATAGAACTGCTAAACAATGAAGATGTGTCCTAACAATCTAGGATTTTGCCATTTTCCTGCAGCGGCCGTACCACTTTGAGTTTCCACCAGCACCCAGCTGCTTCACACCCTCCAACACGTTGGTATTTTTAGTCTCTGATGCTGGTCATTCTAGAGAGTGTGCTGTAGCATCTAATTGTGGTTTTAATTTGTATTTTCCTAATACTAGTGACACTGAACATCTTTTCATGTGTTTATTGACTATTTGTCATTCTTTGGAGAAGCATCTATAGAAGTCTTTTGCCTTTTAAAAGAAATATTTTTGACTGTTTAAATTGTTTTATAGCAGTTCTTTCTACATTGTGGATACAAGCCCTTTATTACAAATATATCTTGCTGGCTATACTTGTGGGACAGATTAAAACTGCAATGATTCAAAGAGGGAGGATTTATTTGTGTCCTCCTATCACATCTATATCAATATCTCTCTATCTCTGCCATCTATCTATCTATCTATCTATCTATCTATCTATCTATCTATCTATTATCTATCTATTTATTTATCTATAATCTTGTAAACATTTTTCCCAGCATGTGGCTTGCATTTTCATTTTTTTCAATATTATCTTCTGATAGCAGAAGTTTTAAATTTTGATGAAGTTCCAGTTCATCAATATTTTTTATTTTATAATTCATGTCTTTTGCATTCTTTTCTATTTTTTACTTTCCAAGGTCTTAAACATATTTCCTTATGCTTTCTTACAGAAGTTTTGTACTTGAGGTCTTTATGTATGGTGTGAGGTATGGATCAGCAAATTTTTATTATGGATATCCATATGGATCTATATATGGATTTAGTACTGTTTTTTTGAGAGTGCTTTTCTATCTTTATTGAATTACATTGGTTTCTCTGTCAAAATTCATTTGGCCATATATATGTGGGGTTATTTCTGGACTTTCTATTATGTTTCACTTGTCTATTTTTCTAATTTTATACAATTATCACAATGTTTTGGTTATTATACTATACAATAAGTCTTAAGGTAATATAGTATGTCATTCCTTCAACTTTGTTCTTTTCCAAGATTTTTTGGACTATTTTAAGTACTTTACATTTCTCTCTATATATGTATTTCTATATATGTATTCATATCAATTTATCAATTTCTATAGAAAGTATTGCTGGGATTTTGATTGGGATTGCACTGAATCTCTAGAGCAATTTGGGAAGAATAATATAATTATGATATTGAGTCTTGCAAATCATGGTATTTTTTTATAAATAAATTTTTATTTTAATGGGATGACATCAATAAATCAGGGTACATATAGTACATATATTCAAAGAAAACATATCCAGGTCACCTTGTCTTTCAATTCTGTTGCATACATTTAACCCAAAGTCAGATTGTCCTCCGTCACCCTCCATCTAGCCCTCCTTGTGCCCCTCCCCCACCCCACCCCCTCTCCCTCCTTCCCTCCCTCCACCCCCCGTAACCACCACACTCTTGTCCATGGCTCTTAGTCTCGTTTTTATGTCCCACCAATGTATGGAATCCTGCAGTTCTTGTTTTTTTTCGATTTACACATTCCACTCCATACAATGTTATCAAGATCCCACCATTTTGTTGTAAGTGACCTGATGTCATCATTTCTTATGGCTGAATAGTATACCATGGTGTATATGTGCCACATCTTCTTTATCCAGTCCTCCATTTTTTTTTACAGTGATTAAAGCCTTTAAGCAAATTCTTGGCCAATATAGCAAGAATCCATAAAATAGTAGTGTCCTTAACATGTTCACCAAGTCCAAGTTGGCCCCAACACCATGCCAAATCCCTGAAAAATGCAACCCAACCCCAGTTCAGTCTGTTATTTTTGAACGTTAATCTGGGTCTTAGTCAAAAAGTGTGAAGAGGTCTGAGATTTTAACCTACCTTCAAGAAAAAAAGTTATCCTGCCAGAGTTTCTCAGATGCTGACAGAAAACAAGAAACTCCTGGGCCAGAATTAAAGGACTTTCTTGTCTGTGGCTCAGTGGGTGACACAAGCTTTTTGTTTGTATCTGTTCTTTCACACCCCAGGCTCACGGGATGATGGGCAGGTGGGCACAGGTGGATGTTGAGTGTGCAGGTTTGTGTCACAACTGAGGAAATTTGAGTTTAGGAAACTCAGTTTTATGAGGGGGCTGCTATGCTAGCACATCTGCCCAACCTTAGCTCCAGAGGAGCCATTAGCTGTATTACCCGGAGAGCCAACAGCCAACAGCACTTTCTTCTGCCTCACAGGCGGACGCCAGTTCTGTCTTCTGAGTTGTTCGTTATACAAAAATATATTTGGAAAGATAGTTCCGATTAACAGCTGTCCTAAGACATGCAGAAACAGAGGACTTCCTGGAGAATTGTCTCTCAACAATTCCTACCCCTTTCTATATACTCTTGACTTCTGGTGAATTTCCCCATGAGCATGTTACTCTCTCGGTCACTCTGGTTAATCTGACTGACAGGAACTGGGACCAAACCCATTGACTTCGTCTAATATGGCATTTAATTAAAATGGATATTATCAGAACCTCCAAGCAGCACAATGAAACCAATCTGTAGCACTGACCTCAGCCACGAGTCCCCAGGATACTGGGTCCAATCGGCTGAACAAGTTCCAAACACCATCAGCATCTGCTTTAGAAAGACAGGTAACTTCCTTCTTAAATTTCAGTGTTGACCATTCCACTTGCCCTGAGGCAATCATACGCACACAACAGGCTCTATTAGCTACTACACACACTTCCCCACGGCCTCCAAGGGGGGGACTCGAGGACAATTCTATCACGGCTAATCACCTTGGTCTCGACTAGCTAACTGAAAGAGAGAACTCATTATTTATGTAACCGTAAGTTCTGCGATCGTCCTGACTTCACAGATCCAGTTGATGATGTTTGACAAGCCTGGGTCTCTCTTGCGGGTTAGTTCGGCCGTGTGATAACAGGGTGACCCCTCTTGTCCAGTGTTGCCTCCGACTGGATTGGCAATCTTATTGGAAAGGTAGTTTCCTCTTCCTCCACATTCCTGCGCAGATTCTCAGATCGAATCTCAGTGAACGGAGCTGGCACGGGTCCCTCCCTGTCCTTGAAGCAATCCTGTGGTCAAGGTGACAAGAGGGACTGATGACCAACCCTTGACGTCAGCCCCACACAGACTATCTAATACTGCTATTATCGCCGCTCCTGCCATCTCCCCCAGGAGGGGCCTTGAGCCAGTCCTCCCTTGTGCTGGTCCCCGGGTCATAGGTCAGTGCCCTGGCCACAGGAGAGGTCGGGGGTCTGATGTTTAACTTTGCTAGTGAAGAAGGTCTCTGCCTCCTGTGGCTCCTTAGCTAGAGCCTTCTGCAAACTTGCAGAGAAGGGGTTTACGTCTGAGTGCCTAAAAAGAGTGACAAAAAATACCCTGAAGGAGGACGTAATTATTTGCGGGTGACCTGGGAGGTTGTACTTGGAACTAACTGTAAATATACCAGAGGGTTTATTTCAGTTGATGTGTTTTGAATCCAAATAGACAATTATGATTTCCAGTTAGTAATTAAAATGTGGTTTTTGTTAGTTGCGATCATTTTTCCTCTGGTACTGAAATTTCTGTTTCCCATCTCATATTTATATATTTAAATTATTATTATTATTTTTTTATGCACAGCTTTGGTAATTAATAAGCCCAGAGGCACCTTGGTGCCTGTGTGTGTGTAAAGCCGCAGCGTGAGATTTCTGTAAACTGCCCCATGCGGTCGTAACTCATCCTGTGTGATGTCTCCGCTCCGGGAAAAGCAGATTTCCCCAAGTATACTCCATGGTGTTAAACAGGAAAGGTTCTGGGGTCAAATGTGTTTGCTTTAAACGAAAACAAACACGCTCTTTGAGTGTAAGGCTTTTTTTGCGAGTCTTTAATGTGTATTGTAAATCATCCCAAACGGGCTCTGATAGAGCATTCCACACGTCTCTCCCCGGAGGGTGCCAGGTGGCTTCCGTCCAGCTAAAATGAG
This sequence comes from Saccopteryx leptura, assembly GCF_036850995.1. Lineage (NCBI taxonomy): Eukaryota > Metazoa > Chordata > Mammalia > Chiroptera > Emballonuridae > Saccopteryx > Saccopteryx leptura. The sequence continues at coordinate 6,630,432 of NC_089510.1, read as the reverse complement.
GAGACTGAGGACCACGGGGACATTCCAGCTTGTGTGGCTGTGAAACATGTCCTTCAGAAGCACCACCTCGGCCCAGTGTGTTTGGGGAACACCTTTCGGAAAACAGGACTAAGTTCCCGAACGGCATCTCAGTAAATGAAACGTCTGGCACCTTGGATTCCTGAGGCGTTTTGTTCAAGGTCAAAGGGATTATTTCAACTTCAATGTTCAGGTCACTGGGGTACGTGCCATGGAGCCTTCAGAGAGAGAGAGAGAGGGCATGCCACGGGTAGGCACCAATATTAAGGAAGTAGTTTTCTGGACATCTCTCTTCTTCTGCTTTGGAGTGTGGGTGCAACAATGGGGTCAGTCGATGGTTCTGGGTAAACCATTCTCTGAACTTGAATGCTACCTCAGACTGGTCAGTGAGGAGCAAACAGAAGTTTCTTTTCCACCGGGGGGGGGGGGGCAGGTACTCTAAGGGAAGAGAGATAAATCAGAGAATGTGTAATTTCTGTTAAATCGGAGAAAAGGGCTCTAACGACTCAGAGGAGTTAAAATGCTTCGCACATGTATTTGGGTCTATTGGGCAGCAAGTGAAAACATTTTTATATAAAAATTATTTTCTCCGAAATCCTGTGCAGCCATCACCATTTTTGTCATCACACGTTGTCATCAGTTGCTAGACCGTCCACCAGGAAAGGGGAGCACTGTCGTTTCGAGGCTGATGTTAAAAACACCAAAGGGTTTTAGGCGACAGAAGAGGGTAGCTTCTAAATGGGACATTGTTTCTGAAAAGAGTTAGCTTTCGTTTTTGGTTGGTTAGTTATTGATCAAAATAACTAGCCGGTTAAGTTAGTCCAGTGAAAATCGTGCTCATTGTCGTATCTTTACCAAACTGTCCAGTTACTCGTGGGGCGGCCCGTTCCCCGTAACTTGACAGGTCTCACTGATGGATGACCCGATCTATTGGCATGACTTCAAGAGGGGAAAAAAACCCTGAAAATATTATCCAGGTGCACCAATGGCCTGCTAGTGTGATTACATTTAGTATTCTAATTAACTGCCTTTCTACGGATACGAGGAGGGAGGCTAGCGAATGTTTTCTTGGCTGGCTTGTCTCTCTGGCATCTACTGATGTTGGGATAGCTATCTATCTATGTATGTGTACATATATACACGCACGTATATATGTGTATTAACATGATTATTATCATTAATGGGCATAGTCTGCATATCTCCGGGGGGACTGTTGTTTGTTGCGAACAGCAGACCCGTCTTTTTGAAAGCTGGGGGATAAACAGAACGACTTCAGCCCATAAATCTTACCACCTGACTCATCAATTTGACATCCCTTCTTGAAACAAGGGAAACGTCTTTAATCATGCAAATATTTGGAAACTGCAAGCGTATCTCTATTTGGAATTTGGGAGATAATTAAAGCGGACAAGTGGTGATTGATTACCTCATGAAGCATGGGTGAGTGAGAAGACAGTTGGTTTTCTTACTAGCCTTGGACCGACACTCCATCAACAGGAATTAAGGAAACAGCATAACCAGGCTCCAGCGCCCGGCTGAGGGCAATTAATCAGGACAGAGGTGTGGGGAGGTAACCTGGAACAGGGCCAGGTAAGTCAACTTGTCCTTGTATCAACATTTATCTTTGTGAAGTCTTACATGCCATCTTAATATTTTGATCTCTGATTTCTGTATGCGATGATGCGTGTTAGGCAAACATTCCCAGGTACTTGGGATTATTCTGTGCATAAACCACATGTTCTATTTCCACATTAACGCCTTTACTTCATAGATAATGCATACCTCTTCTATTTTAGTTTGTAAGGTAACGGGGAACTGTTTTTATTCTTGGAAGGCTGCGACACAACATTAAAGCTCCTCAGAACCTTTTGAAGAAAGAGCAGGGTTTTCATAAAACAAATGCTAATAATATGAAATGTCATAAGGGTAGGAGACCTAAAAGCATAAAATCAATTTAAGAAAGAAAAGGTCGATATTGTCCGACAAGCTATTTACTATTTACCAGATAAGAATTTTAAAAAGGTCTGTGT